>NC_053435.1:41431628-41618623 GCF_007990345.1 Gossypium hirsutum | reverse complement strand
CATTACGACGTACAAAGCCTCGTAAGGTGCCATCTTAATACTTGATTGAAAACTATTATTGTAAGCGAATTCAATCAAAGGTAAATACCGTTCCCATGAACCACTGAACTCGAGGATGCAACATCTCAACATATCCTCAAGTATCTGAATTATCCGCTCAGATTGACCATCGGTTTGGGGATGAAAGCAGTGCTAAAATGCAGCTTGGTACCCAAAGCTTCTTGCAATTTCCTCCAAAATCGCGAGGTGAATCTCGGATCTCTATCCGACACGATAGAAATAGGTACCCCGTGTAATCTCACAATCTGAGAAACGTACAATTCAACTAGTCTATCCAATGAAAAATCTATACACACGGGGATAAAGTGAGCCGACTTAGTCAGTCTATCGACAACAACCCAAATCGCATCCTTCTTACTTGTTGACAATGGCAGTCCGGACACAGTCCATTGTGACTCGTCCCCCATCGGTATCATGACGTGAAGTATCCTGAAGGCACTTGATGTTCCGCTTTCACTTGTTGACATATTAAACATCTCGAAACAAGGTCGGAGATGTCTCGTTTCATACCATGCCATCAAACCAACGTTTCAAATCGTTGTACATTTTCGTACTCCCCGGGTGACTTGACATTCGGTTACAATGGGCTTCGTTCAGAATCATCAAAATGAGTTCCGAACTCCTTGGAACACACAAACGACTTCTGAACCTCAAACAATCATCATCAACTTTTTGGGCTTCACGAATTTGATGAATCAATAATGGTTTGGCTTTTAATTCAGCAACTAACACATTGTCAGGTAGAACAGACAAATGCACATTCATTGCTCGTAAAGCAACCAATGACTTCCGGCTTAAGGCGTCCGCAACCACATTAGCCTTTCCCGGGTGGTAATCAATGACAAGCTCGTAATCTTTCAACAACTCAAGCCAACATCTTTGTCGCAGATTTAAGTCTCTTTGAGTCATCAAATATTTGAGACTTTTGTGATCCGAAAATACATGGCACTTTTCACCAAATAAGTAATGTCGCCATATTTTTAAAGCAAATACGATGGCAGCTAGTTCAAGATCATGGGTCGGATAATTTTTCTCATGTGGCTTTAATTGTCTCGACGCATAGGCTACAACTCGACCTTCTTGTATCAATACGCAACCCAACCCAAGTAGGGATGCGTCACTATAAATGACAAACTCTTTGCCTGATTCGGGTTGCACTAAAATTGGAGCTTCAGTCAAATAAGTTTTTAGTTGATCAAAACTTTTCTAACATTTCTCCGTCCATTCGAACTTAACATCCTTTTGAAGTAGCTTCGTCATTGGTGTGGCTATCATCGAGAAACCTTTGACAAATCGTCGGTAATAACCGGCGAGTCCCAGGAAGCTCCGAACTTCGGTAATATTTCTTGGAGGCTTCCAGTTAAGTATGGCTAAAATTTTGCTCGGGTCAGCTCGAATACCCGATGCGGATGCCACATGACCCAAGAAGCTAACCTCTCTTAACCAGAACTCACACTTACTGAACTTAGCATATAACTGCTTATCCACAAAATTTGCAACACTAGCCTCAGATGCTCAGCATGTTCGGTCTCATCTCTTGAATAGACCAAGATGTCATCAATGAACAGAACTACGAATCAATCCAAATATGGTCTGAAGATCCGATTCATCAAATCCATAAATACCGCAGGGGCATTTGTGAGCCCAAACGGCATCACTAAGAACTCGTAGTGACCATATCTCGTCCTGAAGGCAGTTTTGGGTATGTCTGATTCTCGAGTTCGCAACTGATAATAGCCCGATCTCAAATCTATTTTTGAGAACACTGTGGCTCCCTTCAGTTGGTCGAACAAATCATCGATGCGCGGCAACGGATATTTGTTCTTTATCGTCACTTTATTCAGTTGACGATAGTCAATGCACAACCTCATGGTTCCGTCCTTCTTTTTCACGAACAATACTGGTGCACCCCAAGGTGAGAAACTTGGTCGAGCAAAACCTCTATTCGTCAATTCTTGCAACTGAGCTTTCAACTCTTTTAACTCGGTTGGTGCCATACGATACGGAGCTATCGAAATCGGCGTAGTCCCAGGTACAAGCTCAATACCAAACTCTACCTCCCGAACAGGTGGTAAACCCGGTAATTCTTCAGGAAAAACATCCGGGTATTCACAAACCACCGGCACAGATTCAGGTTTCTTTTCTAATTTTTTGTCATCAAGTACATACGCAAGGTATGCTTCGCACCCTTTTCTTACATATTTCTGGGCCAACATTGCTGATATTACAGCTGGCATCCCCTCCAAGTCCGTAGACTCAACTCGGATTACTTCGTTATTTGCGTACCTCAAATCAATAGTCTTGCTTTTGCAATTCACAACCGCATCATGCGCGGTCAACCAATCCAAACCAAGAATAACATCAAATTCATCAAACGGCAAAAGCATCAAGTCCGCCGGGAAACAGGAACCTCGAATTTCTAGGGACATTTCTTACACACTTTGTCGACAAGCACGTAACGACCCAAGGGGTTTGACACCCGAATTACGAACTCAGTAGACTCAATAGGTAAAGTCTTACTGGATGCTAAGGTTTCACATATGTAAGAATGAGTAGAACCGGGGTCAATCAAAGCAATTACATTAGTATCAAAGAGTGTAAAAGTACCGGTAATAACATCAGGCGAAGAAGCATCCTCGCGGGCACGTATAGCATAAGCTCTAGCAGGCGCACGAGCCTCGGATCTGGTCGTAGCATCTCTAGATCCTCTCTGACCACCACCAGCATTGCCCGTATTTCCAGATGGTCTACCTCGAGCAGTGGTAGCACCCGGTTTCCCACTCTGATTTACATTCTGTTCAGACAACCTCGGGCAATCTTTAATGAAGTGGTCAACCGATCCGCACTTGTAACAGGAGCGGTCAGGGAATCTACAACTCCCCGAATGCCATTTACCGTAATATCGACATTTCGTTCTGTCTCGACGTTCATCCCCAACACTGGCGACCGAAGTGCCTCGTGTACCCACAGGGGGTCGATCACGATCTCGTCTAAAAAGGCCCGAAGTGCCTCTCGACCAGCCCACATCATCTCGAAATTTCTTCGATGCCTGTTGAAGAGACTTTCCCGAGGATCTTTTACGAAACTCTCCAGTTCCCTCATCAACTTTTTGTTTTTCTTTTCTAAGCTCTTCGGCTTTACAAGCTCGCTCGACAAGTACTACGAACTCTCGTATTTCAAGAACGCCAACGAACATTTTTATATCTTCATTCAGCCCATCCTCGAAGCGTTTAGACATGATAGCCTCGGACGAAACACATTCCCGAGCGTATCTACTAAGTCTAACAAATTTTCGCTCGTAATCAGTAACTGACATGGAACCTTGCTTAAGCTCAAGAAATTCCTTTCGTTTTTTATCAACAAATCTCTGACTGATATACTTTTTTCGAAACTCAGTTTGGAAAAACTCCCAAGTTACTTGCTCTCGGGGCACAACAGAAGTCAGAGTACACCAATAGTAGGCAGAATCGCGTAGCAAAGAGATAGTACACTTTAGGCATTCATCGGGTGTACAAGATAGCTCATCGAGTACCCGGATAGTGTTGTCCAACCAAAATTCAGCTTGCTCGGCATCGTCGCTATCCGTAGCCTTAAATTCAGTAGCCCCATGTTTTCGGATTCTGTCAACTGAGGGCTTATTTGACCTTATTTGGTCAGTTACCGGAGGTATTGTAGGTGCGGGGTGGTATTAGTCGGGAATGGCGGTTGTGGAACAGCCGTATTAGTTCAAATGTATTGGTTGAACCAATCATTCATCACGCTATAGAAAGCTTGTCTAGCTTCATCATTCGGGTTACTAGCATTAGGTTGAGAGTCCGCCGGCGCTGTCCCTTGTGCGGGAGCAGGCGCTACACTCTCAAGATCATCAGCTACCTCTCGGTCGGGATCGGGATCCATTACTATAAATAAACACATTTACAATTGTCAGAAATCACCACACTATCAAGTAATCACATAAAATGGCATGTATAGCTAGACCCAACGCATTACGGTAGTCCTAGAATCGACTAAACTGTAGCTCTGATACCAATCAAATGTAACACCCTGAACCCGAGACCGACACCAGAGTCGAACACGAGGTGTTAACAGACTTTAAACCCCTTATAAAAAAATTTCCCAGACACTGCCAATCTGCGTACTAGTCGCTTTAAAAATCATATCTTGAGTTTCACAACTGGAAAATCAGTTTCGTGATTTTTCCCTGAAACTAGACTCATATGCCCATCTACATATTTTTTTCTAGAATTTTTGGTCAGGCCAATTAGTACAGTTTATTAGTCAAAGTCTCCCATGTTACAGGGATCGACTACACTGACCTTTGCGCATTACGACCTGGATATCTCCCTACACAGAGCTTAAATACTGATGCCGTTTGTTTCTATAGAAACTAGACTCAGAGAGGAATCTATACATATATGGTATGCCTCCTAATTATCTCTGGTTAATTTATAATGAATTTCCAAATTCGGAATAGGGAATCCAGAAACCGTTCTGGCCCTGTCTCACGAGAACCTGAATATATCTTAACATACTGTCCGTATGATTGTTTCGTTACTTTCCTATGAAAGTAGATTCATCAAGGTTTGTTTACATAATTTATTCACTATTTAATTCCATTCCTACTATTTTTAGTGATTTTCCAAATATACATCACTGCTGCTGTCAGCATCTGCCTTTAAGGTAGACTTTACCTATTTCATGGTTTCCATGATTCAACTAGCCCTTTTTGCATAAATAGCACAATTTATGAAAGTGATTAACCATCCCCGTGGCCAATCCTTGTCAAGCATATCCACACCAAATGATTATAACATTATACTAAAACACATATAAGCCATTTTCGCATGGCTATCCAAAATTTATACAAGTCCAAAGGGTCCACGACCCACAACAAACGGGTAGTCCTATACATGCCATTTCGAAGTTCAACCAAAATTGTACCAAAAGGGGGCTTTGATAGTGTGGGCGACTTGGACCTCAAGATCCCGAGTCCGATAGCTGGAGAACCAAATCTATAAAACAGAGGAGCAATGAAACGGAGTAAGCAATTTCTGCTTAGTAAGTTTTGAGCAAGGAATTCCAGCACAACAAAAGTATAGCATTCATATAGCTAAACGGATAATTTCATATGCACAAATTTACGATATCGTACTTGCTTCACATTATCAACCCTTATGTACATACACAAAAGATCAACTCAGCCAAAGGCCGGTAGCTCGTTTATCAACTGAGCGAATACTTATTTGTAAGGGCTCAACTAAATTCAAGCACATACGAAACATACCTCAATGTTGGGATGTTTCGAGAGTATTAACTGGAATTTTACAGCAAGTTCATTCATTCCCAAATCACGTACCTTCGGAATTTAACCGGATATAGCTCCTCGTTCAAATGCCTTCGGGACATAACCCGGTTATAGTAATTCGCACAAATGCCTTCGGGACTTAACCCAGATTTAGTAACTCGCACAAATGCCTTCGGGCTTAGCCCGGAATTAGTATCTCGCACAAATGCCTTCGGATCTTAGTCTGGATTTAGTATCTCGCACAAATGCCTTCGGATCTTAGTCCGGATATGGTCACTTAGCACAAAGCCTTCGGGACTTAGCCCGGACATCATTCAAATAACCATGCACATTTAACAATAAATCATGGCACATTCGTATTTCATTTTCGTTAGCAAAACTCGAACACAAGACACTTATCATTCTTGTAATTTCGGCTCAATAGCCACACACAAAGAGCATGATTTTGATTTGCTTAAAACATGATCTAATCAAATCTTAATTTAAGCTCTCTTACTCAAGAACTTACCTCGGGTGTTGTCGAACGATTCCGATAGCTATTCGACCACTTTTTCCTTCCCTTTATCGGATTTAGTTCCCCTTTGCTCTTGAGCTTAATTAAACAAATAAATTGATTTAATCATTTGAGCATCGAAAAGAGGAACACAAGGCACTTAGCCCATATTTATACATTAGACATTAAAGTCACATATGTACGGAATCATGAATCAAACTCAACATTTTAGCTAATTTTTCCCCCTTGGCCGAATATGCATGTCTATTTTGGGGCCGATTTCAACACTTAATACATTCTACAAGTATGGTCACTTGTATTGACTAAACACCCTTTTGTTTCAAGTTCAAAACTTGGCTAATACACACATATACACACTAGTAAAGCATCCTCTCCCTTTCCATCAATTTAACACATGCATTGCTCATTAACATGCAAAAGTTATATTCGGCCTTAGCACACAACATGCAAAAGTTAGAGTGATATATGAGTCTAGTTTCAGGGAAAATTTATGAAACTGATTTTCGAGTTTTGGAACTCAAGATATGATTTTTAAGGTGACAGTGACGCAGTTAGCCAGCTTGTCTGGGAATTTTTAAAATGGACTGTGAATAAGTGAATTAAGCCTGTTAACCTCTCGTGTCCGACTCCGGCAACGGTCTCGGGTACGGGGTGTTATAGAATTCACATAACATATCATTTCACAGGCATTACGCCTGCTAGGCACGAAGGCCCAAATACACATCACCGACACGAAGCCTGCTAGGCACGAAGGCCCGAATACACATCACTGGCACCAAGCCTGCTAGGCACGAAGGCCCGAATACACATCATCGGCACTAAGCCTGCTAAGCACGAAGGCCCGAATACACATCACCGGCACTAAGCCTGCTAGGCACGAAGGCCCGAATATAATACCAGCACTAGGCCTGCGGGATTTATCCCGGATATAATACCAGCACGAAGCCTGCGGGATTTAACCCGAATACACATCAAATATCATGCATATTTAATCATATATTAATACATCTCATTCAACATATCACATTCGTAGTCATTTGCAACATTCGGGTATAAGCTCCATATGAACACCATCGTTTACATTTAGGTTCAAAAGTTATTCATAAATATCACATATCCATTTCACCATTCAAACTTAACCCGTAGTGACCATTCGACTATAAGTCATATACATAAATTATTTATCGCACAACTTAATTCAAGTAGAACCAAAAGGTCACGATTCATCTAATATATACATACAACTTAATTATGTGAGACAATTTAGAAATATGCTAGGCAAGTGCTAAGGTGGCCTATTAATATATGTGGGAAAGTGCTTGTCCTTGCATGTCAAATTAGCCAAATTATAGGTAGTGGCCGGCCATGCTACAAATTGTATAATCAAGTGTGAATTTTATATTAACTTTAATTAACTAGGTGCCATATTAGTATGGAGGATGTAATAAAATAAAGAAATGATAACTAAAGGAAGGGATGGGTGAAAGAAAAAAAAAAGAGATCACATTCATGTTTCTTCCTAGCCGAATCTAAAGAAAAAAAAAAGGAACAAGAGCATTCGGTGATGAAAACAAGTTGTGTTCCTTGGTTCTTCTTGGCCGAATTGAAAGGAGGAAGAAGGGAGTGAAGCCATCGGTCATCTTAGGTCAATATTAAGGTAAGGTGTTCATATTAGTTCTTGAAATTTTAGTTGATCTTGAGTGAGATATCAAGTTATTTTTTTTTTGTAACAATGATGAAATTTTGATTTTTGGATTGAGTAAGGTTTTCGACTATGGTAGCTAATAATGGTGAGTTTTGTTGTTTCATGTTAAAGTTAGGTGAATGATGATAGATGAGTGTTTGAACCATAAAAAGAATTCGGCTACCTTGTTATGAACTAGGGCCGATTGTGAGTTGGTTGTGGTTGAATATTACATGCTTGGTAGAATGGTGGATGAAAGTGCCGAATGTGGTCTTTGGTTTGGCATGAGGTGATAAATAAAGGTTTAAAGGTAGCTTAAGTTAATTGATACTCACTAATGATTTCGAATGGAAGCTTTGTTAAGTGTGAAATGAGTGGCCGAGAGAGAGAACTATAAACTATTGCCGAATGTATGTTGGGTTGATAGAGTCTCCAAATTGATTTTATGTGAGTATGCATGACCGAATATAATCAGCCACATGAGTAAAGAAATGGTTATTTGATATGTGGTAAAAGTTAAGTGTTAAACGAAATGGAAATGATATCATATTGGAATATGTATACTCGACCACATGAATGAACACATAGATTGGTGTTGCATGTATTCGGTTATAAGTAAGCATATTGGTGGCTTAATCTTGGCTTAGACAATCGGCTAAAAGAGAGTGTGGGTTAATATGTTGAGTTGATTCATGATTTCATATGTATGTGACTTTAATGTCTAATATATATATATATGGGTTAAGTACCTTGAGTTTCTCTTTTGATGTTCAAATGATTAAATCAATTTATTTGTTAAATTAAGCTCAAGAGCAAAGGGGAACTAAATCCGATAAAGGGAAGGAAAAAGTGATCGAATAGCCGTCGAAATCGTTCGATAACATCCGAGGTAAGTTTTCGAGTAATGGAACTTAGTTTACGATTTGATTAAGTCATGACGTATAATCATAACGAATATACGGTGATATAATGATTCTACTTGAATTATATGTTGAGTTAATTAGTCTAAACGTATGATGAGTAGCCGTATGTGCATAGAAATCATGTCATGAAGCAAACCGAATCATGCTGTTCGTATGTGGCTATTGAGCCGAAAATGGGAATGCTTAATAATTGATTTGTGTTTGAATTCTAGTTATGAAAATGAAATAAAGATGTGTCATGATTTACTGATATGTGCATGAATATTCGGACGCTAACGGGGTTAAGTCCCAAAGACATTGGTGCTAGTGATTAATTCCGGGCTAAGTCCCGAAGGCATTTGTGCGAGTTACTAATTCCGGGCTAAGTCCCGAAGGCATTTGTGCGAGTTACTAATTTCGGGCTAAGTCCCGAAGGCATTTGTGCGAGTTACTATATCCGGGCTAAGTCCCGAAGGCATTTGCGCTAGTGACCATATCCGGGCTAAGACCCGACGACCTTGTGCGAGTGGTTATATCTGGCTAAATCCCAAAGATAAGTGGGTTTGGGAATGAGCAATCTTGCTGTAATAATTTCAATTAATACGCTCGAAAAATCCCAACGATGAGGTATGTTTCGTATGTGCATTGAGATAATTGATTCCTTCTAAATAGAATTTGCTCAATCGATTAACAAGCTTCCGGCTTTTAGTCAAGTTGATTTCTTATGTATGAATGCTATACTTCAGTTGTGCATGATTTCATTGCTCAAAACTTACTAAGCATTAAATGCTTATTCCGTTTCTTTGATTCTCAGTTTTATAGATTTTGGTTCGTCAGCTATCAGACTCGGGATTGTCGAAGTCGAAGTCGTCCACACTATCAAAGCCCCTTTTGGTACACTTTTGGTTGAACTCTGAAAATGGCATGTATAGGACTGCCCTTGTGTTATTAGTCAAGTACTTTGGTGTTGTATATATTTGGATAGCCATGCGAAAATGGCTTATATATTTTAAGCATAGTGTTATAATCATTTTGTATGTATATGGTTATTGAGAGGTGTGGATATGCTTGGCAATGATTGGCCATTGGAATGGTTAATCATGATCATAATTTTTGCTATATATGCTAAAGGGCTAGTTGAATCATGGAAACTATGAAATAGGTAAAGTCTACCTTAAAGGCAGATGCTGACAGTAGCAGTGGCGTAAATATGAAAAACATCACTAAAAATAGTGGGAATAGAATTAAATAGTGAATAAATTATGTAATCGAACCTTGATGAATCTACTTTCATACGGAAGAAACGAAACGATCATATGAGTTGTATTTTAAGGGATATTTAAGTTTCCGTGGAACAGGGCCAGAGCGATTTCTGGATTCCCTGATCTGACTTTGTAAATTCATTATAAATTAACCAGAGATAATTAGAAGTCATTCCATATATGTATAGATTCCTTTTTGAGTCTAGTTTCAATAGAATCAAACGCCATAAGTATTGAAGTCCTGTACAGGGAGATATATAAGTTGAAATGCAAGAAGGTCAGAGCAGTCGAACCCTATAACAGGGGAGACTTTAACTAATAAACTGTACCTAATTGGCCCGATCAAAAATTCTATAAAAAAATTTTTAGATTGATATATGAGTCTAGTTTCAGGGAAAATTTATGAAACTGATTTTCGAGTTTTGGAACTCAAGATATGATTTTTAAGGTGACAGTGACGCAGTTAGCCAGCTTGTCTGGGAATTTTTAAAATGGACTGTGAATAAGTGAATTAAGTCTGTTAACCTCTCGTGTCCGACTCCGGCAACGGTCTCGGGTACGGGGTGTTATAGAATTCACATAACATATCATTTCACAGGCATTACGCCTGCTAGGCACGAAGGCCCGAATACACATCACCGACACGAAGCCTGCTAGGCACGAAGGCCCGAATACACATCACCGGCACCAAGCCTGCTAGGCACGAAGGCCCGAATACACATCATCGGCACTAAGCCTGCTAGGCACGAAGGCCCGAATACACATCACCGGCACTAAGCCTGCTAGGCACGAAGGCCCGAATATAATACCAGCACTAGGCCTGCGGGATTTATCCCGGATATAATACCAGCACGAAGCCTGCGGGATTTAACCCGAATACACATCAAATATCATGCATATTTAATCATATATTAATACATCTCATTCAACATATCACATTCGTAGTCATTTGCAACATTCGGGTATAAGCTCCATATGTACACCATCGTTTACATTTAGGTTCAAAAGCTATTCATAAATATCACATATCCATTTCACCATTCAAACTTAACCCGTAGTGACCATTCGACTATAAGTCATATACATAAATTATTTATCGCACAACTTAATTCAAGTAGAACCAAAAGGTCACGATTCATCTAATATATACATATTGCTCACTGATTCACACACAACCTTTCAAATTAGCAATTATAAGATGGTTCCGCACATAGCCCATCCTTATCGATAATTTACGATGGTTTTACCCTTACTCACATATATGTCATAGGCATTTTTACCTATGCTTCGCAATTCACATTCATGATTCAATTCCAATCGATTTAACATGCATAAGTACATATCACATACCTTAATAATTTACTTTACGGAACGAATCCACATATCGTATTAGCCCATAGTCTTATAGCACCACACTTTTAATAGTTTACCTCATCAAAGTTCACATTTAATCACTTTAGTGCCAAGCCATATTCGGCTACCACAAAGGACTAATAATAATAATTTTATACACATCATGGTTTCCTTTAGGTATTTAATAATCACAAATCGTGATATCTCCACCAGCACATATACGGCACAGTTTATTCATTGTAACACTCATTTAGTGCATCAAATTTCCAAATCCAATTCAACTTAAGCATAATAGCCATAATCGGCTTATAGCCTTAAATCATTACATATTCGGCACATTAACTAAATAAAATTTACTTTCCCTTTTCCATATGAATTTAACTCTTGGGCATATAAAAAGGAATCAAGCTTAAACACTTAAGAACTTACCTTGAATGTTGCCGAATGATTACAACGGCTATTCGATTACTTTCTCTTTTCTCTTATCCGAATTTTGCCCCTATATGCTCTTGAGCTTGGATTTTTCTTCCCCAAGTGACCGAACATTCAAGAGCTCTTTTCCTCTCCTTTCTCTTCTATTTTCAGCTTTCATGAACAAGAATGAACAAAAACCTTCCTTTTCTTCCTTTTTGTTATTCTATTACTAAACATTTTATGACACAAAATAACATATATTATTTGTGCCATACTTATGCAATAACTTCAATAAAAAAAATTTGCACATCTTGTCTACCATTAACACCATGGCCGGCCACTACACATAAAATGGGGAGTTTGACATGCAAATCCTCCTATTTTGCACTACTATTTATTAGGCCACTACATATTAGCCTATAGCATTTTCAAAAATTTTCACATAGGTCCTATTTCATAATTTCACTCACAAATGGCAGAATCAAAGCATGGGATTTTCACACATGCACTTTCACATGAAATAAACACATAATATAACATTTGATTATTTTTGGGACTCGGTTTTGTGATCCCGAAACCACTTTCCGACTAGGGCCAAATTAGGGCTGTCACAAGGACTTCCTCGTACATTTTGTATAAAAGATCGAACGTCCATGTATTCGTCGATCTCTTAGGATAAACTTGTTGATTCCCCTAAACTCTCTTCAACAACGTGAGTTGTGTTTGCATCACCAACAAGTCTATTATTAACACCAACAGTAATCACAAGGGGGTTCGCACTACCTTCTTAATCCCTTTCAAGTTTAGAGGACCACGAACAAGGCTTTAATTTACAAAAATTATAAAAATAATTTGCAGGCTTCTTATTTTTCCTTAACAGAATAAGCCCTAACTCATTAGTGGCTCCATGTGGCCACGCCAATTAAGCGGGCAAAACTAAAACGATGTTTGTACCATTGTCATCATCATCTTACCTCCATCCATTAAGGCTCAAATCTGCGAGGTAGTAGTGAAATATATTTCTGACAGTTAGCACCTCCTCAAGCTTCAATACACGACCTCGATGAAGCCTATAGAATTGAACTCACCCTGCCTCCGATATAATATCTTGTCTTTGCAAGCCCACACTATTGCTAGGTGTGGACCATTCAATAGGAAAGTTAAAACCAACTTCGAATTTATTTTTTACCCATATGAATTTATAGTGATTCAATCAAAGGTTCGAAGACCAACTGGAAACAATCGATTCCAATCCATTGTGATAAGTAAAGTAAAACAAAACCAATGAACCCCCTCGATTACAAGCCTTCAGTTGGTATAGATTCTGGAAAATATAAATTAATGGCACCTCTTCTCGCCGACCATATCTAATGAAGTAGGCCACCGCGATCCACTATGAGAAATCAAATAGCTGTCCCAAAGCTATCCCATACTCGTTAAGAAGATTGCAGAAAAAGGGATGGAGTGGAAGATGAAAACTTTCTTCAAGTACGTGTAAAGGAAGCAAAAAACTTTCATCAATTGTGTCACTCAATCGCCTCGACCCTTCAACAATCGAGAACTCATAAGAAAAATTGAGTATTTGAATACCCCGAGTGGCCAAGTGATGATTAATCTCTTCCTTCTTAGTAGTGCAAACATAGACTTTTGCTTCTATGAGAGCATTTACTTCATAGTGTTGTGAAGGCTCACTCCTTGAACCATCACGATTACCCTGAATAATACAACAACCTCCTCTCGCCCTAACCATTGTGTCTAAATAAACCCAAAAAAAAAAAACAAAGACAATTTGCAAATTTTAAGTAAATTACCTCTAAAACACGATTATCCTCCTCAATAGTAGCTCCTCAAAATTTTCAAATTCAAACAGTTTAGTTCTTAGGGTTAAGGTAGTCTCCTTTTAAAAGAATTTTACACTTTAACAATTCACATGTCTGAGAATGAAGGCATAATTAGTTGTATACAGTTGTACCTCTCCTTAACACATGGTGAAGTGTGTATGACAATCTAAAGCGAAAAGCATACCGATAAGTTTCTCTCTCAATAATCTCCCACCTCGCAAAGCCAAGTTCTTAGAATAGTCATGTTATAACTCTTCTTTGAACTAAGTGGGGGACAAATTGTTATGGTGTTCGCCATTATCGACTCACTACCCGATTACTCGATTAGGTCCCAACCCGTAGCCTACATGGTTCGCACCTTGAGTTAGCATGTGAAGTGTTCACGTCCTTTCATGAGCTCACATAATGTGGTTTCGAACTACCATGCAAGCGAACCCGCGCCGAAGGAACACATGTTAATCCTAGAGTAGGGTACGTGTTGACATACTTGAGGATCTACCTATGATGTCATATCCATGAATAATAACTATATCATATAAAAAAAGATTTCAACCCTTTTTAAGATAAGCACAAAAACACTCAACAAGAATCAATGGATAGGTTATTTGTAATAACTATTTTAAAATCCAATGTGTATATTATTATTACTCAAATGCTAGGTACTGAATTTATTTAATATATAAATAAATTCACTTTTTAAAATTTTCAAAGTCGAATTCGTAATTCACAAACATAACCCAATTTTGAGTAATGAATATTAAAAAAATGGAAATATGATATTTGAAAATATTATCCAAAGCAAACAATATTTGAACCTACAAAAAATGAAGAAATAAATACCTGAAAATATTCAGGTCCCGACTATTCCTATTAAATTTGAGAAGAAATACAAAATTATAATCATATGGGATGAATCATTTCTTTGTGGATTCCTGTTTACAAATATTAGTAAATGCGTTTCCCATTCATTATTCTACTTTTATCAACTGTCCTACAATACAATTTTCTCTTGAATAATATTCAAAAGAATTTAAGGTTGACCTAACAAACGGGCAATGGCTTTGACGGGGCTAATCAACCGTCTTATGGGGTCAACACCTTGAAAATTTAAAAAAAAAAAAATCTTAACACTAATGGCCAATAATGGCAGTGTTCAAATGTCACAACCTTGCAACATCTTTTACAGAGGCTAAATTACAAACGGAAAGTTATGAAACGGTTTTTCACTCCTCTTTTTCACCAACTTGAAAAATATAATTTCACTATGCTGTCACTACCACCACCAGCATCTGAATTCTGCCATTGAATCTCTTACTCCCATAGTATTGCAGAGGTGGTTTTTGTTAGAGCAAGTATTGCACAAACGGCAAATTCAAATTTGAGCATCACTTGCTTCCAAGCTCCAAGGCACATGCTGTATCATTTCAAAGGATAGAAGCGCATTAAGAAACCTCATCATTCACCAAGCAGAAAAATCTTTAAATTCTCCAAGAGCGGCTTTCCTTTTCTTTGTTACAGAAATTGCTGTTATATTGGTATCAGCAGTAGCAGACTCACTTTGGGTGTTCCTAGCCTTTAAGTACTTTCCAACACCACCACTACCAACGGCTCCGGATTCTGCTGTTCCTGTTCCTGGATTGCTATACCAAGACCCAATCTTATCCTGGAAATTCAAAGAAAATGCCTAAAATGATTGGCTGTAAAGAAATATGAAGTAATAAAAATAAAATAAAACTAAAATCCAGATTCTGAGGATCACGGGGTCCAAACTAACATTATCTTCATCCTCAGCTGCCTTGTCACCATTGCTCTTCTCTTTCTCTTCCTCTTCATCAGGTTCCAAGTACGGATTTACAAATACTGTGACACTAATTATTTTAATCTCTTCCTGCACAAGCAACATAGAACAAAGAAATTAGATCTGGAACATAAAATAATCCAGAAGCCCATCCTTGCAGCAGTACCGATGCTTAAATACAACAAAGGAAACATTCTGAGGCATACAACCATCACAATTAGAATTTTCCTACCAAACAGTTTATCAGTAGCAAATAACACGCGAATGGAAAAAAAAATGCAAGAGCAAACACCACACAAACAGATATGCAAGACTTATTATTAACAAAAATTGGTTTTGACCTCAATGTCATTTTTTATGCAGAACTTAATAAAACGAAAGAATATAGAACCAAAAAGCTAACAATTTATAAATAGAGAAAAGGGGAACTTGCATTTGTATTCAAGAGGCATTCAACTAAGCTGCAAAGATTAAGCACATGCAATCATGGAAAGATATACATACTCGAGATATTACTAATTATGGAAAGAATATTCAACATCCAAACTCACCAGAGGTTTGTCATTGTCATCCACAGGAACCTTCTCCATAGCTGACAGTGTCGTCAAGCCACCAACAACTCCACCAAATACAGTATGTTTGAAGTTTAAATGATTTGCAGATTTGTATAGAATGAAAAACTGCGAACCATTTGTGTGAGGGCCACTGTTGGCCATACTAACAACACCTCGCCTTGAGTGAAGCAACTTAGAGTTAAGTTCATCATTGAAAGGCTTCCCCCAGATAGATTCACCTCCTCTCCCAGTACCAGTTGGATCACCACCTTGAATCATGAAATTCCTAGAAACCAGAGTGTATAACATCATCAACATGAGTCATACAACCAAGCCAAGTAATGAAAACAGTGGACAGAATCTGAACTGAGCAATTGTCACAATACCGAATGTTTCTATGGAAGGCCACTCCATTGTAATAGCCTTGATCACAAAGAGTGAGGAAGTTCTCACATGTCCTTGGAGTAATATCACAGTGCAACTCAATGTTCAAATCACCATGTGTTGTATGCAGCTGAACGTAACCTTTCTTTTTAGGATTTTTCTCAACTTTAACATACTCAAATTCATTTTTGGTAACAGGATCATAGGAGGTAGAAGTAAAGGATCGTGAAGCAGCACCAGTTGTAAAACGGCTCTTCACCTGATAAAGAATTTTTGTTAACACTGACCAAGGTTCAAACTGCATAAAGACATCTTGAGGCATTTCGTACAAACTAAAAACCTGTCATGACTAAGAATATCAATGAATGTCTTCCTAAAGGAATTAACCTTTTGCACACTATCAATTGATTCATGATAGAATGACAGTTATTACAAGTCATTATCACCAGAATGACGAATCAACAAATTGACACCAAAAAAGATCTCTAAAAGACTACTAGTTAACAGGAGATAGAAGCATAGAACAATGATCAACTTTGGTATTAGTTTAGGATGAAATGAAGCTCTATCATAAGGAGTTACGCCCAAAAGATAAGCCAGGAAACTGAGAAATTTACCATCTTAGCATTCACAGGTGCCCTCTCTCCAGCCATGTGCATAGCAATTCGAGCAGCAGTTTTATCACTTGATGCAGCTTTTGCTGCAGCAGCACTTCTTCCATGTACTGAAGCAGATGCAGCATCTACAATACTAAACACAGGTTGACTTTTACTCTCCCCATTTGCATCTGCCTTGGAATCCTCTTTAATGCGAGACCTGGCAGCTAAAATGGCAGCAAGAGCAGCAGCCCTCTCATTTTGAGCCTTGGCCCCACCACCTCCAAGCAGAGCAGCTTGCTTTGCTTTGTCAGTTCCAAGCTCTGCTAGCATCTGCTTGATATCCCCAGCAACATTTATGTTATAAGTTGGATCCGAACTCAGTTTCCTTAGTTCTGCAACAAGATTATAGGAAAATCAAGACCATAAATTAGAAGGGGCAAACATAGCTAATCCTACCAGCAAGCACAGCCAAAACAGAAATAAAATACAATACCTTCATCATCAACCTTCAAACTATTTTTTACATGATCAAAATCCAAGGTAACCTTACTGTCAAGTGCATTAGGATTCTGCAAACATGAGCAGCAATACAAGAAGGAACTTATAATCATTATGTGACACTGGCGAAACAAATAATTGCTGTATTAATCAAATAAAAACAGAATATGAATTAAATGCACTGCTTACCTGAATTGTAATTATATCTTCCTTAGTGAAAGGTTCATCTGTAAGAAGCTCTTTCCAATTTTTGGTCTTGATGTTTAATTCTTTAATTGCCTGCAATAGAAAAAAAAAGGAAAAACAGTATCATGCTTTAACACATCTATCTGACCTTAAGAGGAAATGTTGACAATATAAGCAATAAACTATACCTCATAACAGAAAACATTTCCTGAAGTCTTCACAGCAACTATGTGTGTGTACTCAGTAAAAACTTTGTTCAGCACAGGACAATGATACTCCCCTGCATTAAGGCACCATTTCAATATCCTTGAGGCATGAAAACTAAACCAAACGTGCAAATACTAAAGACATCTAAAATAAAGTCAATTCTAAAATATATATAACTGAAAAGAATAGCAACCAGCATACCAACATAGTTGCACATAAAACAATAAAGTAGAACAACATTCATGAACAGCCTTCTACCAAATTGCACCAGTATAATCAATATAACAACAGTAATAAGAAGACCATAGCAAGGTTTACATCTATTACCCATGAGAATTAATAGCCTTTATTTCCACCATCACCAAAGAGTATTTCAAGCATTTATTCCATTTCTCATTTAGTTAAAATTGATTCCCCAAAGATATGATTTCAAAGTATAACAAACATAGGATTTATTAGTATGTGCAAGTGCAATTTCCCCTACTACCCTTGTTACCAACTTCACAGTAATTGCAGAAGGTTGTCTTGACAGAACCTACAAATATTAAACTGTGACACTGAAGAAAGAGGCCATAGACAAGCAGACTCTAATTCCAACTTCTTGATTTTTGGCTCAAAATTAAACCAAAGATGCAGTGCACTCTAGTCTGGCAGAACCTTAAGTATTTAAAATAATAAAGAACAGGAAGTAACTACAAAAGCGGGCAGAAATTGCATCCTTCACAAGCTCGTTTATAGAGAAAATGACAATAATAACCTAAATATAACATGCAACAACCGTCCCATGGTTTCGTTTTTTCAACCCAAAACAAGGTAACTGTCTAACATCCAAAATTCACATGTCATAGCTAAATGAAGACACACACACACACACTCAAGTTCAACCTTGTTGAAAAAGTTATAAGAAGTCAGGTAAAGAATAGAAGACCAATATTTAGTTTTGCAGGAAATTGCTGTAACTCATGCAAAATATACATCCACCATTTATCTCATGCACCAAATAAAAGAACCTAGAAAGCTATTAATGTAATCTATAATCAAATCGACAATTCACACAAGGAACAGCATCTTAATTAAACTATATTTTTTTACTAAAAGGAACAATATTTCAAACAAGTATCCCCTTTTAACATGAACTTTAGAAAATTTACTTCTAAATCTACAACATACTTTGTTGAAACCTGACAGCAGTATATTATATGGCTTGCTCAATTTCTTTGGTTCATTGAATTAAAACGTGAACTCGAAAATAAATATTTCAAACCTTCAGAGTTCTTGTGGAAAGTAAGATTGATAAGATCCTCCTGCTTCAATGGAGCCCCAGTAACCGGATGCTTCCCATACTTTCTTATATAGGGAACTACATTCCTGCACAAGAAAACAATAAAAAAATAACAAAACCCCCTAAATTACACTATATAAAAGCTTGAAAAAAGTAACAACGAAATGAAAAGATACCAACATTAAATCGAAGACGCTGCCATCCTTCGTGCATACAGGCAACTCGAAGGGCGTGAATGTAAGGCTGAATAAGACAACCAGAAAAAAAATGAATATAATAAGATATAAAGCAAAAATGGTATAAAGCAAAAATGGGAATGGAAAGTGAGGCATACGCGCAGCAATAGAAGGGAAGGCGTTTGAAAGGGGTACGATTTTCTTTGGATTTAGCGCCGCCCCACTCGGTAGCCCACTCCGTCTTCGTTATGAACATTCGATCTTTGCTGTGCTGTTTCTTTCCCATCTTGGCGACCTTCTCCGGGACAATTCAATTGCTATGGCTAGGGTTTATGATTTGGGGGAAGGGGAATTGGATTTTTTTCTGGTGAGGGATTAGGGATTATGGGGAGAGACTTTGACTTTTGACCGCTTTGAGACCCTGAGTATCAGAGTATCGCTTCCGATAATTACCGACCTTTTGAATCAGCTAAAACGGCCCAATTTAAAGCCCGTTGAAATAATTGGGCTTATTTTCATTTATTCAAAAAAACTTAAGAACTTCCCATTTTCTTTTTCTTTTTATATATTATAAAACAGTTCATATTTTTTCGATAAACTTTCCATATCAGTCCCTATAATGTATCTCATATTGCATTTATCGAATCTATCATGTATTAATTCTCTTTCTCTGAAAATATAGAAAAATGGATATGTGAAAATTTAGTCTGTGTATATTAGATAATTAGCAAAATAGTCTCTCTATTAAAATTATATCGTTAAATGTTCATTTTGATTATATATATATGACATAATAATAAATTTAATTAGTGAACTTTACATCTTTATTCAATTTAGCTCTTTTTACCCTTCTTTGTTGATGTGCCATTATTTTATCTTTTAAGCCATCGGTGGCCGAATGTGGCATTAAGTTTTAGAGAGATCAAATTAAAATTTTCAAAATTTTTGATGTTTAATGAGATTTTTCAAAAAAAAAATAAGGCTCTAATTTTTTTTAGAAAATTATTGAGTAATTAAATTTTTTAAAAGGGTTTAATTAAAATTTTCAAAACTTTTAAAGAGCTTAATTAAATTTTTCAACAAATTTGGGGGCCTAAGTAAATTATGAATAATTTTGAAGGGTTTATTAATCATTTTTCAAATTTTTGAGAGGATCAAGCCCCTTTGACTCTTTTTATATTCCGTCTTTGTATGTCATGTCAACAAATATTAAAAAAATATTTGAAAATTTAAAAATATAATAAATTTTTAATAAATTCTAAAAATTTTATAAATTTCTAAAAGTAAAGGGATGGAAATGTAATTAAACCTCTCCATTTTTAGTTTTCAATTAAATTTTTTTATTCAATCGAATTCTAACTATGGTTGTTTGAATTGGATTAAATTAATTAAATTAAAAACTGATAGAAATATTAATCTAGATAGAACATCAGAGCAATTGACTTAAAAATCAATACAAAGCAATTGAGCTCAATAATAAAACTGAATCAAATTACTTTTATATATTTTTACTAATAAAACCATCAATCCAATTCCTTTACTCTAAAGTCCAAACAATGAATTGCCTTCACACGTTTCTCCACTAGTCAACTCGACAAATGGGTTAACACCCAGTCCCAATAATAACCGGAATTTCTTCCAAAAGAAAGGTGTGATATTTGTATTGGTTTTAGTAAAATTATCGTTATTGATTAAAAAAAATGGAGGCTTTTTCAAAGTTTCTTTACTTTTCAAGTATTTTAATTGTTTCATAATTCGGATGAAAACTAGAAAAGCATCATTTGTCAAATTGGGCTTTAGTAATTGCATAATTTTATCGGTGTTCAACTACGTTTTTTTAAAGCTTGTTAGGTTAGAATGTGCTCTAAGTTGAATGATTTCATCATAGTTTTTAATTTTTTAATTGATTTAATAAATAAAATTACAATGTGTTCACTTAATATACTTTATATGAGTGTTTTCAAATGTGAAAACTAAATGAATAAATGAATATTGACTCACTAATTATTCAAGGTTTAATTAATAATACGTTACATTATATGATCAGATTATAAAATGATGAGACAATTTATACTAGTAGTTAATCTAAATTATTTGTAGTTCATAGAATCAAATTGATCAAATAATTCATACTAGGACTGTTATCTTGTCTATCAGTCCAATCGGAGAGATAACTTATCTTGACTATCGAAGCTAGATTGACTCTTAGAAATAGAGACATAGATATGATTATTTGAACTAACAATATATCGAACGGGACCCAAGTTGAATAAAAAATGAGTTGCAATAAAAATTTGTGGTTTCTTATTAACTTACGTTAGAAAGTAACAAAGAGGAAGATATGAGTTACAATGAAAATTTGTGGTTTCTTTATTGATGTCATCTATATTTACATCGTTATAGACAAGTTAAAAAATACATCATCAGCATCATCAGGGAGAATGTGTGCCGCACGACAGTGGGTGACTATCGTGAGGAGGATTTCTGCGTACAACTATTACTAAGGGCTCATAAACTGATTCGTTACCATTGTCCTCATTATGTTTGTCTTTACCCCCACCCTCGTCGCCATCATGTTCATGTTCATGTTCATATTCGCCTTCGTCATTTTCTTCGTCTTCACCTTGGTCTCCATCGCCTTCATTCGTGCCCGAGTGTAGTTGTAACACCCCTCACCCGTATTCAACGCTGGAATAGGGTTACGGAGCATTATCGGACTTATAAAAAATTAAACATCCGTATCACATACATTTTTAAATTTCATGCAATCATCATTCAAACTCAATCACATTGTCCTTAATACAAGCCTACGAGACCCTAAACATGCTTTAAAAGTGGTTCAGAACTAAATCGATAACTCAAGAAATTTTTGAAACATTTAGAAAATTTTTCAAAATACAGGGGACACACGCCGTGTGGCCCGGCCGTGTGTCTCACACGGCAAAAGACACGCCCATGTCATAGGCCTTGTGGACATTTAAAATGTGAACACATGGCTATGTCCCAGCCCGTGCCCGACCCCGTGTAACTCTCTGACTTGGGTCACATGGCCAACACACATGCCCGTGTGACTAGCCCGTGTGCCCTAGAAATGGCCACACACGCCCGTGTGTCAGGCCATGTGCTAGGCCGTGCCAAACCTGTAGGGTATAC
This sequence comes from Gossypium hirsutum, assembly GCF_007990345.1. Classification (NCBI taxonomy): domain Eukaryota; kingdom Viridiplantae; phylum Streptophyta; class Magnoliopsida; order Malvales; family Malvaceae; genus Gossypium; species Gossypium hirsutum. The sequence goes on along the minus strand of NC_053435.1, from coordinate 41,596,451 downwards.
TGACTTATGCCACATGGCCATGACACACCCACCCGTGTATGGGGTCATGTGAAGCATACTCACTTGATTTCAAATTTAACATCAGGGCACATACGACCGTGTAACATAACCGTGTGTCACGCACGGCTGAGACACACGCCCGTGTCTCTGCCCGTGTGGACAAAAATAGGCTATTTACCAAGCCATTTTGCCACCCAAATTGCATGTACCTACACCAACCCATTTGGCACCAAAACACAGCATATATAGGCATTCATCTAACTCATCCAAGCATAAATTATACCATTTCAATACCAACAACACAAGGCATACAATCTCACAACACACCATCCAATTTTATACCAATTTCACTTTCTCAAATCATCAACATAGTCATTTTCAAAACATGCATTATTTTACCTAAGTTCACAAGCATACTAATTCTCAATTCATCAACCATTTGACATCCACATCACCTATTGTAACAACCCGGTTTTAGCTAAATCAGAACAGTGGTTTCAGAATCATAAATTCGATGTCAAAAAATTATTTTAATATTATTTTATGTGCTTATAGTATTATAGCATGTATGTATGAAAGTTTCGTGATTTAATTTTATCGATTGGATGTCTAATTTGATAAAAGGACTAAATCGCATAAAATACAAAAGTTACATTCTATTGTTTAAAGTGCTTAATTGTTATGGTTTATTAAATGAAAGGTCCTTATGATATTATTAAACCATTGATAATGGAATTTAACATAGATGACCTTATATTAAGTGATTTTATATGTTTATTATAAAGGTTAAAATGGTAATTAGGCTATTAAGTTAATATTAATTAAAAACAAAAGAAAATATGTTTCATAATCATCTTCCACCATCGAAATTACAAATTGAAGAAGCCATTGAAGCCATTAGGGTTTGGCACTTTGAGGGATCAATTGATCAAGAACGAAAGAAATCGGATTTAGATCAGGGAAAATCAAAGGTTATCGAATAGTCGATCCAGTCCGTTTATCCCGAATATAAGGTAAGTTCATATGCAAATAAATGTCTTTAAATTGAATTATATATGTTTAATTGTCATTGAACTACTATGAATGTTGAATGATCAAATACGAGCAAGAATTGACAGGGTTACAATATCCAAAAGTCCCGTACGAACCTTACGAATAGTATAGGATACGAATGTCCTGACATTAGGATTAACGAGATGTGAATATGTGTAAGACCATGTCTGGGACATTGGCATCATTATGTGACTATGTGTAAAACCATGTCTGGGACATTGGCATCGTTATTTGATTTTGTGTAAGACCATAGCTAGGCTATCGGCATCGATATGTGATAACATGTAAGACCATATCTAGGATATGGCATTTTAAGAGCTATATGTGATTTCCGAGTATCCTTAACAATTCCAACAGGTTCAAATGGCAAAGTCAAGTCAAGAAAGAATGTGTGAATGAGTTAAGTGACTCAGGTACGTACGAGATTTATACAAGTATTGAAAAGAGAAGTATTTGATGAATTCATTCATGATATTGAATATGTATACATTGGGAAAGGTTTGTGAGCTTATATGTGCTTACTCATAGTTTGCTTATTGATGAAAATGATGTCGATTCATGTAGTAATTTTATTGTATATGGTTTACTAAGCTTTTAAAGCTTACTTTGTGTGTTCTTTCCCTATTTTTTTTAGATAATCGAAGCTAGCTCCGACTCGGGGATCATTAGGAACACCATCACACTATCGATCAACTTGTTGGTACTTTTGTTGCTATGTAAATATGGTATATGGCATGTTTAGGCTAGTGATATGATGATGTGTTTTGAGATATGATATTAGCCATGAGATTTGGGTCATAAGTGATGTAAATGTTGGTGTGTTTTTGGCTATTTGGGTTGGCTTATTTTATGAGTTTGGTAAGTGAAATATGATGTATATAAATGGCCTTGTGTTTTGGCATGTTTGTCATGGATGTTGTGATGAATAATTGGTATGATTTTAAGTTTAAAATAGATGATAAGATGATGAGAAAAATGCATATAGAAGATAGGTGAAATTGTTGGTAATGGCATATTGTTTTAGCTTGTTTTGGATTATGATTTGAGTAGTGAAATAGATGGATTTTAAATGGCATGATTTGTATATGAAATAGCATTTTTTGCTTGCCTATAAATGTGTTGAAATGGTATGAAATGTTATGGTTTTGGCTTGCTTGAGGAGGGTGAGAAATGTGGCTTAAACCAAGCCTATTTGCGCCCCCACACGGTTGAGCACACGAGCGTGTGACTCGACTGTGTGTCTGCTATAACTTAATTAAACAAGTCAGTGAGTTACACGGCTTAGACACACGGGCGTGTCTACTGGCCGTGTGTGACACACGGGCTAGCACATGGGCGTGTGACCGGCCGTGTGACCCAAGTCAGTGTACCCTTTAGATTTTACACGGCCAAGGCACACAGGTGTGTTTCCGGCCGTGTGATGCAAGTCAATATGTATGCCCTGTTTCCACATGGCTTGTGACACGGGCGTGTCGGGTGGCCGTATGAGGCACACGGCCTGTTCACACGGGCGTGTGATCCTTGTATGCATGAAAATTTTATAAGTTTCCCAAAATTTTCAAATGTTATTGATTTAGTCCCGAAGCTCTTCCAGACATGTTTTAAGGTCTCGTAGAGCCTTATAAGGGACAATGTAACTATGTTGGATTGATGTTTATGTATTAATGGATTCTTGGATGAGAAATGTGTGTTGTATGTTGTGATTTAATAGGTAATACCTCGTAACCCTATTCTGGTGACGGATACAGGTTAAGGGTGTTACAGCTATAATCAACAAGCATCACATATCCATCATTTAACACATAACCAAATTCATATACACATATGAATGCACAACTAAATCAACCAAATTAAGTCAACTCTCATGGCTATATACAAAACCAAACTATTAACGTTTACAAGCCATTACGATTGGCTAAATTTATTATCAAACCATAACCCAAAATGAGCAAAGTTCCTATACATGCCATATACTTTAAATACTTAAGTTCAAAAGTACCAAAGTGATAGTAGGATAGTGTGATGAAGTCTCTGACGGTCCCCAAATCTGAGCTAGCTTTGAATTCACTATGAAATACGAAAAAATAAACAAAATAAGCTATAAAGCTTAGTAAACTCATATGAAAATAATAAGCAAAACTCACAATTTATTTACCATTCAAAATATGCATATAACATACTATAAGGTATTTAACCACAATGTTAACACATATTCCATCATCTATTTAACCATGAACTCAATTTTTTCATATATTTTATACAAATTCAGTTTCCATACATACTTGTATTAATACGTATCTATTCTTACCATTTCATATCTTCGATATACCCATTGAACCATTTGGAATAATACGGGATACTCGAGAATCTTGCACCCTAAGTGCCAATATATATATAGCCGAAGCTATCTCAATAAGTCTTGCACCGAAGTGCCAATACATAGCTGAAGCTATCTCAATATCATATCTCAATAATGCTCACTCTCGAGCTGTCAACGGGTCTACTCACACAAGCTGATAACGGTCATGGCGTAATTACACAGTGCTACTTACACAAGCTAACGAGTATCCGCAACACATGCCGGATAACTCAGCCACCGGTAGAACATACGGACCAGCACCCAAAACAATAATAACCCCTAATGACATGTCATTTGTATCCTAATCTATTCCTAAGGTTCAACCAGGATTTTCACTCGTCGAATCATTGTTGAACATGTCCGCAGTGTCGTATTCACAATTTATGCGATATCAAAGCATTAAAACACAAGTATAATAATGTTTAACACATATGTACTTACCTCGGATATAAAAACAGCAAAACGAGTCAATTAATCTAAAACCTTGTTCTTTCCCTGATCTAAGTTCGTATTTTGCTTTTCTTGATCTATATAATATCAAATTTAGCTTATTTAATTACCTCTCAATTCAATTTAATCCAAAGACACACATTAAGGCATTTTTACAATCTTGCACAAAACATTTCACATTTTTTGCAGTTTAGTCCTTATTTCATAAAATTACAAATTCATGCAATTCAACCAAAACCCATGCTAGCCGAATTTCAATTAGGTCCCTAATAGTCCATATTTTTCAATTATTCACAGTTTAAGTACTAAATTTCAACATTTCACAAATTAATCCCTATTTGAACACTTTACTAAAAATCACTTAACAAATGTTGTTTATATAACAACAATCATGCATTTTCTACCATTAAACATCAAAACACACCAGCATTCATCAATGGAAAAACACTAAACCTTTAAAAATTTTGCAAATTAGTCATTGGGCTAGCTAGACTAAGCTGCAACGATATCAAAAACATAGAAATCATCAAAAATGGATTAAAAATGTATACCTAATCAAAGGAATTAGGGTTGCCGAAACTTTAGGCTCCCATGGCTGCCATTCTTTCTAATTTTCGATTGTTAAAATGATAATGGAAGATGATACTTAATTTGTTTTATTTATTATTAACCTTAATTACCAATATAACCTTTAAAAACATCACAAATTTCAAAATTACAAAGCCACTATCATCTATTATCATAATATTGGGTTATTTACCACATAAGGACCTTCACTTTAATACTCCACAGCTATTAGACACTTTAGCTAATAGAACACAAGTTTTACACTTTACGCGATTTTTTCCTTTTTACCAAATTAAGCATTCAAACGATAAAATTTCTTAACAAAATTTCACACAACTATACTATCATGCTATAGATATTAAAACAATAATAAAATAATTATTTTGACTTCGAATTTATGGTCCCGAAACCACTGTTTCGATTTGACTAAAAATGAGTTGTTATAACTCTCCCCCTTAAGAATTTTCGTCCCTGAAAATCTTACCAGAAAAGAGGTTAGGGTATTTTTTTCTCATAGTTTCCTCAGGCTCCCATGTAGCCTCTTCGACATCGTGTCATTGCCACAAATATTTCACTAAAGCTATGCATTTATTTCTCAATTCTTTAACCTCTTGAGCTAAAATTCTGATAGGTTATTCGTTATACGACATATCAGGCTGAATTTCAATCTCGAACGGGGAAATTACATGTGATGGATCAGATCAATATCGTCGCAACATCGATACATGAAACACGTTGTGAGTCTTTTCTAATTCTGACGATAATGCTAGTTGATATGCCACTGGTCCTATTCTTTTGATGATCTCATACAGTCCGATAAATCGTAGACTCAATTTGCCTTTACGACCAAAACGAAGGATTTTCTTCCACAAAGATACTTTTAGAAATACTCTGTCACCAATCTGAAATTCAATGTCTTTTCATTTTAAATCCGCATATGATTTCTGTCGATCTGAAGTTGCTTTCAAACTATCGTGAATTACTTTTACTTTATCTTCTATCTCTCTAATCAAATCAACCCTGTGAATCTTTTTCTCACTAAGCTCGGTCTAGTACAGTGGAGTTCGACATTTGCAACCATATAATGCTTTGTACGGTGCCATTTTTATGCTCGATTGAAAACTGTTATTATATGTGAATTCAACCAATGGTAAATATTTCTCCCAGTTACCTTAAAATTCTAAAACACAAAAACGAAGCACATCTTCGAGAATCTGAATTAGACGAAGCACATCTTCGAGAATCTGAATTACTCTCTCAGATTGACCGTCGGTTTGCAGATGAAACACGGTATTAAAATTCAACCTCGTACCCAGAGCTTCTTGTAATTTCTTTAAAAATCGCGACGTGAACCTCGGATCTCTATCCGAAATAATCGAAACTGGTACCCATGCAATCTAACGATCTCAGATATGTACAATTCAAACATTTATCAAGCGAATAATCTGTACGTACTGGAATGAAATGTGCTAATTTCGTCAATTGATGAACGACAACCCAAATAACATCTTTTTTTTTAGAGACAAAGGCAATCCCGATACAAAATCCATCGTAACTCTATCCCATTTCCACTCTGGTATCATCATTGGCTGTAGTAATCCTGAAGGTACTTGATGTTTAGCTTTAACTTGTTGACAAACCAAACATCTTGATACAAACTCTGAAATTTCTTGTTTCATGCCTGGCCACCAATGCAATTATTTCAGATCATTATACAGTTTTGTACTCCCCGAATGTACAGATAAACAACTACTGTGTGCTTTGTTTAGAATTTTTTGAATAAGCTTAGGATTCTTTGGTACACATATTCTATCTCAGAACATTAAACAATCATCGGATCCAATCTGATAGTCTGAATCACTAGTCGACTCACATTGCACTCTTTTAGCTTGCAACTCGTTGTCGTACTTCTTAGCTTCACAAATTTGCTGAAGAAATACCTGTTTATCTTTCAACTTTACTAGAATCAAACCAGCATCAGATAAGGTTAGCTAAGTATTCATTGCCCGCAAATAAAATAATGATTTTCTACTCAGAGCATCCGTGATTACATTCGCTTTCCCCGGATGATAATCAATCACCAACTCATAGTCTTTTAGCAACTCAAGCCATCTTCGTCGTCGCAAATTCAGATCTTTTTGAGTCATTCTATATTTCAAGGTCTTATGATCGGTAAAGATATGACACTTTTCACCGTACAAATGATGTAACCAAGTTTTCAATGCGAAAACAATAGCGGCTAACTCTAAATCGTACAGCGGATAATTCTTTTCATGTGGTTTCAACTGTCTCGAGGCATAAGCTATCACTTTTTCCTCTTGCATCAAAACACAACCCAAACCGTTCAATGACACTTCGCTAAAAATCACAAACTTTTTACTCAACTCAGGTTGAACCAAAACTGGTGCCTCAGTTAACAATGCTTTCAACTATTTAAAACTCTACTGACATTTTTTGGACCACTCGAACTCCACATCTTTCTGTAGTAATCTGGTCATTAGTATAGCAATCATTGAAATTTTGTTTACAAAATGTTGATAATAGCCAGCTAACCCCATAAAGCTTCTAACTTCAGATACATTTCTCAATGGTTTCCAATCAACAATTGCAGAAATCTTGCTTGGATCAACTCGTATGCCTTTAGCTGAAACAATATGTCCTAAAAATCTGACTTCTCGGAGCCAAAACTCACATTTACTGAATTTAGCGAATAGTTTCTTATCTTTTAAGGTTTGTAGCACAATTCTCAAATGTTCAGCATGCTCAGACTCATCTTAGGAATAGATCAGAATATCGCCAATGAATACAACCACAAATTTGTCTAAATACAGTCTAAAAATTCGATTAATCAAATCCATAAAAACTGCAGGAGCATTAGTTAATCCGAAAGGCATAACAAGAAAATCATAATGCCCGTACTTTGTTCTGAATGCAATTTTTGGCACATCTGAATCCTTAACTTGCAACTGATAGTAACTAGATCTCAAATCAATTTTTGAAAACATTGTTGCTCCTTTCAACTGATCAAACAAATCATCGATTCTCAACAAAGGATACTTGTTCTTTATTGTAACCTTTTTGAGCTGACGATAATCAATACAAAGTCTCATTGATCCATCTTTCTTCTTTACGAACAACACTGGGGCACCCTAGGGTGAAAAACTAGGTCATGCAAAACCTCTATCTGTTAACTCTTGCAACTGAGCTTTCAATTCTTTCAATTTTTTCGAAGCCATTCTGTACGGAGCTATAGATATCGGTGATGTTCCCGGCACCAATTCTATAGCAAACTCAACCTCTTTAATTAGTGACAACCCTGGTAACTCTTCTGGAAACACATTCGGATACTCACAGACTACTGGCATAGATTCAATTTTTGATTCAGACATTTTTGTATCCAAAACATAAGTAAGAAAAGCTTCGCAACCTTTTCTCACACATCTCTGAGCTGACATCAATGATATCACAATAGGTAATCCACTCGATTCATTAGATTCAATCCGAAGGATTTCATTATTCTAACATTTCAATTCAATAACCTTTCGTCTACAATTCACAACAACGTCATGCAGAACTAACCAGTCCGTACCCAGTATCACATCGAATTCATCAAATGACAAAAACATCAAATCAGCCGGAAAATAGTAACCTTGGATCATCAAAGGACATCCCTTGTAAACTTTATCAACAAAAACATATTTTCCTAAGGGGTTCGACACTTTAACCACAAACTCAGTAAACTTAATAGGAAAATTCTTACTAGACACCAAATTCATACAAATATATGAATGATTCGACCTAGGATCAATCAAAGCAATTACACTAGTGTCATAAAGATAAAATGTACCGGTGATAACATCTAGTGATGATGCATCTTTGTGAGCACGAATAGCGTAAGCTTTAGCAGGTGCTTTGGCCTCGGATCTCATAGCGGAGTCTTTAGTCGTTCCTCTACTACTAGTCACATTTCCAGCACTTCGAGGTGGTCACCCCTGGCAACTATATTACTTGGCCTTAAAGCCTGAAGATTATCATTCCCAGATAATTGAGGACAATCACGAATAAAGTGTTCTTGCAAACCACATCTGGAACAAGCTTTATTATTATTACTCATCCAACAATCTCCTAAATGTCGTTTACCATACTGTTGACACTCAGGCTTATTGTTTCTCACGCTACCAACACTCGTTACTGATGTAGCTTGTGTTTTAGGACTTGAGTATTGCTTTCCATAATCTTTATTTGGATACTCGATTGAAGCATTTGAACGAGTATACGAATCTCGTAATTTCTTTGACGAGGATTGATATGGTATATTCATCGATCTTTTTCTTGAATCTCTAGCCTCGAAATCAGCTTTTATCTTTTCTTTGCCCAATTCTTCGGCTTTGCAAGCTCGGCCAACTAAAACAACAAATTCTTTCAATTCTAGAATCTCGACCAACAACCTGAAGTCTTCGTTCAATTCATCTTCGAACCTTTTACACATAATGGCCTCAGTTGAAACACACTCCCGAGCATATTTACTAAGCCTTACAAACTCTCGCTCAAATTCAGTCACAGACATACGCTGTTTCAGCTCCAAAAACTCTTTGCATTTTTTATCAATAAATCGTTGACTGATATATTTATTCCTGAATTCAGCTTGAAAGAATTCCCAAGTAACTCTTTCTCTCGGTACCAAAGACACCAAAGTACTCCACCATTGATATGCAATGTCCCTTAGATTGATATGGCACATTTTAAACACTCTACCGGTGTGCAAGAAAGTTCATCAAATACTCTGATTACCGGTGTGTAAGAAAGTTCATCAAATACTCTAATAGTGTATTCAAGCCAAAACTCAACTCTCTTGGGATCATCGTCAACATTAGCTCTAAACTCTTCAGCTTCGTATTTTCGAATCTTATCAATTGGTGACTTATTCAGTCATAGAAGTTCCACACCTTGAGGAGCTACGAGAACCGGTTAGGGATTAGGTGGGGGTAGAGGTTGTTGAGCAACTGAATTAGTTCGAACAAACTCCGTAAACCACTCATTCATCATCTAGAAGAAGGCTTTTTTAGCCTCTCCTCCCTGGCTACCTGATATAGGTCTCGAATTTGATTCCGCTACTCCGTTAACGGAGGCAGGCGCATTACTTTCGACATCATCAGCTACAACTCGAATGGGATCCATTTACTATATGAAAACATGATTTAAATTTTCAAGAGATATTGGCATGTATAGCTAGACTCTCACATACGCTATGTTAGTCCGAGAATAGACTAAACCGTAGCTCTAATACCAATAAATATAACACCTCTCACCCGTATTCAACATCGGAATAGAGTTATAGAGCGTTACCAGACTTATAAAACAATTAAACATTTGTATCACATACATTTTTAAATTTCATGCAATCATCAATCAAACTCAATTACATTGTCCTTAATACGAGCCTACGAGACCTAAACATACTTTAGAAGTAGTTTGAGACTAAACCGATTGCTCAAGAAATTTTTGAAACACTTAGAAAATTTTCCAAAATGCAGGGGACACACGCCCGTGTGGCCCAGTGTCTCTCACACGGCCAAAGACACGCACGTGTCATAGGCCGTATGGGCATTCAAAATACGATCACATGGCCGTGTCCCAGCCCGTGTCTGACCCCGTGTAACTCTCTGACTTGGGTCACACGGCCAACACACACGCCCGTGCGCCCGAAATGGCCACACACGCCCGTGCGCCAAGCCATGTGCTAGGCCATGCCAAACTTGTAGGGTATACTGACTTATGCCACACGGTCATGACACATGCCTGTGTGTTGGGCTGTGTGAGCATACTGAGTTGATTTCACATTCAACACCAGGGGACACATGGCTGTGTAACATAACTGTGTGTCACACACGGCTGAGACACACATCCGTGTCTCTGCCTGTGTGGACAAAGATAGGCTATTTACCAAGCCATTTTGCCACCCAAATTGCATGTACCTACACCAACCCATTTGGCACCAAAACATAGAATATATAGGAATTCATTTGACTCATCCAAGCATAAATTATACCATTTTGATACCAACAACACAAGGCATACAACCTCACAACACACCATCCAATTTTATATCAATTTCACTTTCTCAAATCATCAACATAGTTATTTTCTAAACATGTATTATTTTACCTAAGTTCACAAGCATACTAATTCTTAATTCATCAACCATTTGACATCTAAATCACCTATAATCAACAAGCATCACATATCCATCATTTAACACATAACCAAAGTCATGTACACATAAAATGCACAACTAAATTAACCAAATTAAGCCAACTCTCATGGCTATATAGAAAACCAAACCATTAACATTTACAAGCCATTACAATTGGATAAATTCATTATCAAACCATAACCTAAAATGACCAAAGTTCCTATACATGCCATATAATCAAAATACTTAAGTTCAAAAGTACCAAAATGATAGTAGGATAGTGTGATGAAGTCTCCGACGCTCCCCAAATCTGAGCTAGCTTTGAATTCACTATGAAACATGGAAAGATAAACAAAGTAAGCTATAAAGCTTGGTAAGCTCGTATGAAAATAATAAGCAAAACTCACCATTTATTTACCATTCAAAATATACATATAACATACTACAAGATATTTAACCACAATGTTAACATATATTCCATCATCTACTTAACCATGAACTCAATTCTTTCATATAATCGATACAAATTCAGTTTCCATACATACATGTATTGATACGTATCTATTCTCACCATTTCATATCTTCGATATACCCGTTGAATCATTTGGAATAATACAGGATACTCAGGAATCTTGCACCTTAAGTGCCAATATATATATAGTCGAAGTTATCTCAATACGTCTTGCACCGAAGTGCCAATACATAGCTGAAGCTATCTCAATATCATATCTCAATAATGCTCACTCTCGAGCTATCAATAGGTTTGCTCACACAAGCTGACGGTCATGACGTAACTACATAGTGCTGCTCACACAAGCTGACAAGTATCTGCAACACATGCCAGATAACTCAGCCACCGGTAGAACGTACAGATCAGCACCCTAAATAATAATAACCCCTAATTACATGTCATTCATATCCTAATCTATCCCTAACATTCAACCGGGATTTTCTCACTCGTTGAATTATCGTTGAACATGTCCGTAGTGTTGTATTCACAGTTTATGTAATATCAAAGCATTAAAATACAAGTATAATAATGTTTAACACATACGAACTTACCTCGATATAAATACGGCAAAGCGAGTCGATTAATCCAAAACCCTATTCTTTCCTCGATCTAAGTCCGTATTTTGCTTTTCTTGATCTATATAATATCAAATTTAACTTATTTAATTACCTCTCTATTCAATTTAACCCAAAGACACACATTAAGGCATTTTTACATTTTTGCCCCTAACATTTCACATTTTTTTGCAATTTAGTCTTTATTTCATAAAATTACAAATTCATGCAATTCAACCAAAACTCATACTAGCCAAATTTCAATTAGGTCCCTAAAAGTCCATATTTTTAATTTATTTCACAATTTAACCACCAAATTTCAACATTTCACAAATTAATCCCTATTTGAACACTTTACTAAAAATCACTTAACAAATGTTGTTTATCTAACAACAAGCATTCATTTTCTACCATTAAACATGAAAACACATCAACATTCATCAACAAAAAAACCCTAAACCTTTAAAAATTTTGCAAATTAGTCATTGGGCTAGCTAGACTAAGCTGCAACGACCTCAAAAACATAGAAATCATCAAAAACGGATTAAAAATGCATACCTAATCAAAGGAATTTGGGTTACTGAAACTTTAAGCTCCCATGGTTGCCATTCATTCTAAATTTTGGTCGTTAAAATGATAATGGAAGATGATACTTAATTTGTTTTATTTATTATCAACCTTAATTACTTAATTACCAATATAACCTTTAAAAATATCACGAATTTCAAAATTACAAAGCCACTATCATCCATTATCATAATATTGGGTTATTTACCACATAAGGACCTTCACTTTAATACTCCACAACTATTAGACACCTTTAGCTAATAGAACACAATTTTTACACTTTACGCGGTTTAGTCCTTTTTATCAAATTAAGCATTCAAACGATAAAATTTCTTAACGTAAATTTCACACAACTATACTATCATGCTGTAGACATTAAAATAATAATAAAATAATTATTTTGACTTTGGATTTGTGGTCCCAAAATCACTATTCTGATTTGACTAAAAACGGGCTGTTACAGCAGTGCTGTCCTAGCCTCCCGTCATGTATCCTCCACTTCAGCAGAAAATGGTTGCGCCGATGACTGACCTCAATAAAACAATAATGCTCTAGGTGTCTGAGACACTATTGGTATGTAAGTGTATGGTTTCGTAAAACTCGTATATACCGGCATTGACCCGAGCATCGAAACTGGCATCGACTGTTGGATCAGTGACGACATCTGTGTTGTCATCGTTGAAGGTACATGCAGTGGCATCTAGCTCAGCATATGTGACATGATTAAAGTTGGCATAGGGTGTAGAATGTAGAGGGCGTTGGTGCCTCGCAATATGTACCCGCAGGAACAGAAGAACTAGGGATGTGCATTGCTACGTAGTCAGTTGTTTGTGAAAAAAACATAAGTTTAGTGAAATGAACAGGAATAAGTGGAGTCAACTGATCAAGATATTGTGTAGACATTAGGTAGCGATGCTTCTTTAGTCAAAGCCGATGACGAACCCGTCGTGTGACCGCTGTAACACACTATACCCAGCTTGGTCGTCAAGCCCAAATACGGGATGCCACACCACCGTCTTGTCTCATGTATATAAGATAGGACTAGATTCAAGGACACAGATCTTTTTTACTTAAATTGAATTTAAATCGAATAAGTTTTAAGTCGTCCAAATAGTTAATTAACATTTCTACATGCAAACCATTCGTTAATTAGTCTTACATACAGTTAGAAACATGCATAAGGGCTAACTTGGAAAAACGATACCAAAAGAGCATACTGTTTCTTGAATAAAAACCCAACTATCGAAAAATATCAGTACCACAAAACAAAGTACATATATTTCTTCCTCAAGTATCGATACTCGAGAAAATGTATCGATACCAAATCTCTATTTTGTTTCATGTACGTTTTAATTCACATAGGTATCATTTTCAAAGCCCAATATCAATACCTCTGCTACTGGCGCTAAAGATACTGTACAGATAAGCAATTAATTCATCTCAAATAGTTCCTAAACATCATGCATCAAATACTAAGTTAAATAATCGTTCATACAACTTAATCAACAGTACAAAATACCAAAAAGGAGTCCAAAAAAATATCATCATGCCAACTTTAATGTCTACAATCCTAAGCAATAGTAATAACATGATATTCTTAGAATCTGAGTCAACTGTCTAGAAATCAACGTAACTATAATATGTCAACCACATTGCATGTCTCCTCAAAAAACTAAAAATAATAAACCACCTACAAAGAATAATCGGACTTCCTTGGATCACTCCTATAACGCCCCGTACCTGAGACCATCGCCGGAGTCGAACACGAGGTGTTAACAAACTTAATTCATTACTTAAACAGCTTAAACAATTTATTTTTAAAATTTCCAGTCAAGCTAGCAATCTGCGTCACAGTCGCTTAAAAATTCATATCTAGAGTTTTGAAACTCGAAATCCAATTCCGTAAATTTTCTCTGAAACTAGACTCATATATATATTTACTAATTTTTTTTAGAATTTTTGGTCAAGCCAATTAGTACAGTTTATTAGTTAAAGTCTCCCCTATTTCAGGGTTTGACTGCTCTGACCTTTGTAAATTACGAATCAGATATCTCTCTGTAAAGAATTTAAATGGCTATGATGTTTGTTTCTATTAAAACTAGACTCAATAAGGAATCTGTACATATAAAGCATGACTTATAATTATTTTTTTACAATTTATGATGAATCTTTAAAGTCATAACAGGGGATCTAGAAATCACTCTGGCCCTGTTTCACAAAAATTCAAATATCTCATAAAATATAATTTATATACCTGTTTTGTTCAATCCATATAAAAATAGACTAATTAAGCTTCAATTTCATAACTTATTCATCATTTAATTCCATTTCTAATATTTTTAGTGATTTTTCAAATTTACATCACTGCTACTGCCAGATTCTGTTTTATGGCAAATTTCACTTTACTAAGGATTTTCATGGACTAAATAGCATTTTAAACATACATAACATCAAATATGACTTAGATTGGCCATTCCAATGGCTAATCATTTACAAACCCTTTTCTTACCAAACCATAGCCATATCATAAGATCAATTACACAAAGTGAGTGTTTTGCCATACATGCCACATTCAAAATACACAAGCCATTTTACCAATTTAAGCCTTCGGTTAGTGTGAACGAGTCTTCGACCTATCCCGATTCTCAAGCCGGCTTGTCAAAACTACAATGAAAGAAAAGGAGGGAGTAAGCACAAATGCTTAGTAAGTTCACTTCAAATAGCAAGTAACATAATCACACAATCTTACATAAAACATCATTTGCATAAACAACACCAAGACATTCATGTTTCATTTACATTTAATATCTTTCTACGATTTCATCATACCAAGTTTTCAACCCGAGGTTTTAAGCACATACCTGTCAAATTTTCTCATTTACCACACTTACCAACATGTCATCTTCGTTTTAGGCCTTCTTCTTATTCACGTAAGATTCACCCGTTGAACACATCGGAATATAATTCGAATACGCGGATCTCATGAACATAAGAGCCATACCCGCAGCTAGACAAACTCAATAGCCTGTGGAACTTATGTAGCCAAGCTACTATGTAACCAGCCCATAAGTGAACTCGGACTCAACTCAATGAGCTCGGGCGTTCGCATCCATAAGTGAACTCGGACTCAACTCAACGAGCTCGGATGCCTAGTTACATCTCACGAACTCGGACTCAACTCAACGAGTTTGGAACTCAACCATCCTAGTGACATGTCACTTGTATTCTAATCTATTCCCAAGGTTCAAACGGGCATTTTCCTCGATCACACATCTTTGCCGTCTTCCACGGAATATCGAAATCGATACTTCGATGATAGTTCATACTCATCAAGTAATTCACATAATTACATATTATTCAACAATAACCACAAAGCATAATATTTCATGATGATAATCAGCATCATATCATATAACAACATTAAATTGCTTAAAATGAAAATTATGTTACTACATTTACACATGAACTTACCTCCGTACAAAATTATTAGCAATTGAGCCTATTCTTCGTAAACTTTGTTTTTCCCTCGATCGCGACTTGAATCTCGTTTCTCTTGATCTATAATGCCAAATTAATCTTATTTAATACATACATTCATCAAAACAGCATTTAATACGAACTTTGGAAAAATTACCTTTTTGCCCCTAAACTTTTGCATAATTACACTTTTTCCCCTAGGCTCGGGAATTAAACTTCATCCCTTATTCTTATGTTTTATGACATGCTGATCATTTTTCCCTTCTATGGCAACATCAGATTCACACTCTAACATGTACTTATGACTATTAGGTATTTTTACCGATTAAGCCATTTTACTCGTTTTCGCTTAAAACCGAGTAGTACAAGTTGTCTAACATAATTTAAAACCTCATATTCTATCATAAAACACCAAAATACACAAATTTCACCTATGGGTATTTTTCCAAATATGAACCATAGGTTGAATTATTGCTAGCATAAGCTTAATCGAGCTACCGGGATTCAAAAAAAGTAAAGAACATTAAAAACGGGGCTTGGAATCACTTACTATGGAGCTTGGAAGCTTGAAACAAACCCTAACTATGGAGAACCCTTGAAATTTCGGCCTAATGAAGAAAATGGACAAAAATTGGCTTTTAATTTTGTTTTTAATTCATTTTAATAACTAAATGACCAAAATGCCCTTACTACTAAACTTTCCAAAAATTCCATCCATGTCCAATTTTTGTCCATAGACTTAGAAATTGGTCAAATTGCTATTTAAGACCTCCTCATTAATATTCCAAAACAATTTCATACTAAAAACTCCTAGAATGCAAGTTTTGCAAATTATTCGATTTAGTCCCTAATTTCAATTTAAGCACTTTAGGCATAGGATTTCATCACGAAATTTTCACACAATCATGCAATCATATCATAAACATCAAAATAATTATAAAATAATTATTTCTATCTCGGATTTGTGGTCACAAAACCACTATTCCGATTAGGCCCTAATTCGGGATATTACAACTCTCCCCCTTTAAGAATTTTCGTCCTCGAAAATCTTACCGGTAAACAGGTGTGGGTATTGGTTTCTCATAGTTTCTTCAGGTTCCCATGTAGTCTCTTCTACCCTGTGCTTTTGCCACAATGCTTTCACGAGAGCGACACTTTTATTTCTTAATTGTTTGACTTCTCGAGTTAAAATCTTAATCGGTTCTTCTTCGTAAGTCATATCCGGTCGTAGTTCAATTTCTGTCGGTGAAATTATATGTGAAGGATCTGAACGATACCGACATAACATAGATACGTGGAACACATCATGAATCTTCTCTAATTCAGGTGGTACCTTTCCCAAGTACCTTGAAATTCCAATACGCAACATCTGAGCATGTCTTCAAGAATCTGATTACTCTCTCTGATTGTCCATCAGTTTGTGGATGAAAGGCAGTGCTGAAATTTAACTTTGTACCTAATGCCTCTTGCAACTTTTGCCAAATCCGTGAAGTAAATCTCGGATCTCTATCCGAAATGATTGACAAAGGTATTCCATGAAGTCTAACAATCTCACGGATATACAATTCAGCCAACTTATTAAGGGAATAATCCGTACGTACCGGAATAAATTGAGCCGATTTAGTCAGTCTGTCAACTATTACCCAGATGGCATTTTTCTTCCCCAGAGTTAACGGCAACCCTGATATAAAATCCATAGTAATCCGATCCCATTTCCATTCAGGAACCATGATTGGCTGGAGTAATCTCAAAGGTACTTGGTGTTCAGCTTTCACTTGTTGACAAACTAAGCACTTTGATACAAACTCAGAAATATCTCTTTTCATTCCACTCCACCAGTACATTTTCTTCAAGTCATTATACATTTTCGTACTGCCCGGATGAACCGCCAAACAACCATTATGTGTTTCATGCAAAATCTTTTGAATCAACTCATCATTTTTCGGTACACAAATCTGATTTTTAAACATCAAGCAACCATCAGAACAGATTCTGAAATCTGATCCCGTATCAGCTTCACATTGCTTTCTCTTGGCTTGCAAATCTTGATCATTTTTCTGAGCTTCAGAAATCTCTTATAAAAACATCGGTCTTGCTCTTAACTCTGCTAGAATCGAACCATCATTTGATATCTTTAACCGAGTGTTCATAGTTCTCAAAGCAAATAGCAATTTTCTGCTTGAAGCATCGGCAACTACATTCGCTTTTCCCAGATGGTAATCAATAACAAGCTCGTAATCTTTCAATAACTCCAACCATCTTCGCTGTCTCAAATTCAAGTCTTTTTGTGACATCAAGTACTTAAGACTTTTGTGGTCGGTATATAGTCGACACTTTTCACCATACAAATAATGTCGCCAAATCTGCAAACCAAACACTATTGCAGCCAATTCCAAATCATGAGTCGGATAATTTCTTTCGTGAGATTTTAACTGCCTCGAAGCATAAGCCACGACTTTTCCTTCTTGCATAAGTACACATCCTAAGCCATTTCGAGAAGTATCACTATACACCACAAATACTTTACCTGATTCGGGTTGTACCAACACTGGTGCTTCAGTTAATAACTTTTTCAATTCTTCAAAACTCTGTTGACATTCTTCTGTCCATTCAAATTTAGCATTATTTCGGAGTAGTCTAGTCATAGGAGCAGCAATTATAGAAAATCCATTTACAAACTGCCGATAATAACTAGCTAGCCCCAAGAAACTTCTAACCTCGGTTACATTTTTCAGTGGTTTCCAATCAACAATGGTTGAAATCTTACTAGGATCAACCTGTATACCATCACCTGAAACAATATGACCCAAAAATCCAACTTCCTGGAGCCAAAATTCACTTTTACTAAACTTAGCATATAGCTGCTTATCTTTCAAAGTTTGCAAAACTATCCTCAAATGCTCGGCATGCTCTGTCTCATCTTTTGAATAAATTAAAATATCATCTATAAACACCACAACAAATTTGTCCAAGTATGGTTGAAATATGCGATTCATTAAATCCATAAACATAGCAGGACCATTTTTCAACCCGAATGGCATAACTAAAAATTCATAATGACTGTACCTTGTTCTAAAAGCAGTTTTAGGCACATCCGACTCTTTTACTCGCAGCTGTTAATACCCAGATCTCAAGTTAATCTTTGAAAACCATGTCGCTCCTTTTAGCTGATCAAACAAATCATCAATCCTCGGCAACGGATACTTGTTTTTGATTGTCACCTTGTTTAACTGCCGATAGTCAACACACAATCTCATAGAACCATCCTTCTTTTTCAAAAATAACACGGGAGCACCCCAAGGTGAAAAACTCAGTCTCACAAAGCCTTTATCAGTCAACTCTTGCAACTGTGACTTTAATTCTTTCAACTCTGCTGGTGCCATTCTATATGGAGCAATCAAGATCGGAGCTGTTCCTGGTATCAAATCAATACCAAATTCTACTTCCCTGACTGGAGGCAAACCCGGTAATTCTTCTGGAAATACGTCCACAAATTCACACACAACCGGCACTGATTCAACTTTCTTTTCAACTTCTTTTGTATTAATTACATAAGCCAAATAAGCTTCATAACCCTTTCTCAAATATCTCTGAGCCGACATCGAAGAAATCTTACTAGATAATGCCTTTGATTTGTCTGGTTCAACTCGCAGAATTTCACCACTTTCACACTTTAATTCTATAACCTTTTCTTTGCAATTTATTATAGCATCATGCAATGTCAACCAATCCATACCCAAAATAACATCAAATTCATCAAACGGCAACTACATCAAGTCGGCCAGAAAGTAATGACCCCGAATCATTAAAGGGCATTTCTTGCATACTTTATCAACTATCACACATTTGCCTAACGGATTCGACACTCTAATCATAAATTCTGTGTTCTCAACAGGTATATTCATACTAGACACCAGTTTCATGCATACATATGAATGAGTAGAACCGGGATCAATCAAAGCAATAACATTAACATCATAAAGAGAAAATATACCAGTAATCACATCGGGTGATGAAGCATCTTCACGTGCCTTTATAACATAAGTTCTAGTTGGAGCCCTTGCTTCAGATTTAGCTGCTGAATCTCTGGCTACATTTTTTATGCTTGCTTCCTTTCCAGCTTTTCTCGAATATCTTCCCCTCGAGTCTGCACCACTAGCTTTTACATTCTGAAATTTTTCTTTCTCAGCTCTCTCTGGGCAGTCTCTAATAAAATGATCTGGAGAACCACACCGAAAACATTCATTCGCTCTACATGGGCCAAAATGATTTCTGCCACACCGCTGGCACTCAGGCTTAACAAATCTCGTATTTCCCACACTAGCTGCAGAAGTAGTCTGAGATTTAGGACCCACATTTTGCTTCTTAGAATTTTCATATGATTGTCCAGCCGAAACCTGTGAATGAGGATTCATATTTCTAGATTTTCTAGATTGCTGTGAGAATGAACTGCTCGTCGGTCTTTTCTTCCAATTTCTAATCTCAGCCTCTACCTTTTTCTTCTCTTTAAGTAGTTCTTCAACCTTGTAAGCTCGATCAACCAGTACTACCATTTCTTTTAATTCAAGAATCCCAGCATATACTTTGATGTCTTCATTGAGTCTGTCTTCAAATCGTCTGCACATTTTAGCTTCTGTAGGAATATATTCTCTAGCATACTTACTCAACCTGACAAACTCCCTTTTGTATTCAGTAACTGTCATGTTCCCCTACTTGAATTCAAGAAACTTTTTACGCTTCTGATCAATAAATCTTTCATTGATATATTTCTTCCGAAATTCTTCTTGAAAGAACTCCCAAGTTACTTTCTCTTTCGATACTACTGAAATCAATGTCTTCCACCAATGATAAGCTGAATCCCTCAACAATGATATAGCACATTTCAAGCATTCCTCAGGTGTACAAGACAATTCATCAAATACTCGAATAGAATTCTCAAGCCAAAACTCTGCTTTCTCGACATTATCATCAATATTTGCCCTGAATTCTTCGGCCCCTTGATTACGGATTCTGTCAACTGGAGTTCTGTGAAATTTCATCAGATCTATACCTTGAGGCATCGGGGGTACAGGTTGAGAAATTGGGGGAGGTGGGGGAGGTTGTGCATTCGGGTTCGTACGAACGAACTCAGTATACCAGGCACTCATCATCTGGAGAAAGGCTTCCCGATCCCCTTCTCTTCCTCCTTGACCAACAGTAGGAGGTGGATTTTCAATTGGCACTGCCCCTTCAGTTGGAGCTGGTGCATTACTCTCTACATCATCAGCCGCAACTGGATCAGGATCCATTTACTATAAAAAAATAATTTAAAAGGTTAGAAGTCGTCACACTATCACAATATATATATGGCATGTATAGCAAAACCCGTACATACAACACATTAGTTCGAGAACCGACTAAACCTGCTCTGATACCACCAAATGTAATGCCCCGTACCCGAAACCATCTCCGGAGTCGAACACGAGGTGTTAACAGACTTAATTCATTACTTAAACAGCTCAAACAATTTATTTTTAAAATTTCCAGTCAAGCTAGCAATCTGTGTCACAGTCGCTTAAAAATTCATATCTCCAGTTTCAAAACTCGAAATCCAATTCCATAAAATTTTCCTGAAACTAGACTCATATATCTATTTACTAATTTTTTTCTAGAATTTTTGGCCAATACAATTACTACATTTTATTAGTTAAAGTCTCCCCTATTTCAGGGTTTGACTGCTCTGCCCTCTGTATATTACGAATTAGATATCTCTCTGTACAGAATTTCAATGACTATGATGTTTGTTTCTATTAAAACTAGACTCAATAAGAAATCTTTACATATAAATAATGACTTCTAATTATTTTTTTTACAATTTATGATGAATTTTTAAAGTCATAAAAGGGGATCTAGAAACCACTTTGGCCCTGTTTCACAAAAATTCAAATATCTCATAAAATATAATTTATATACCTGTTTTGTTCAATCCATATGAAAATAGACTAATTAAGCTTTAATTTCATAACTTATTCATCATTTAATTCCATTTCTAATATTTTTAGTGATTTTTCAAATTTACATCACTGCTACTGCCAGATTCTGTTTTATGGCAAATTTCACTTTACTAAGGATTTTCATGGACTAAATAGCATTTTAAACATACATAACATCAAATATGACTTAGTTTGGCCATTCCAATGGCTAATCATTTACAAACCCTTTTCTTACCAAACCATAGCCATATCATAAGATCAATTACACAAAGTGAGTGTTTTGCCATACATGCCACATTCAAAATACACAAGCCATTTTACCAATTTAAGCCTTCGGATAGTGTGAACGAGTCTTCGACCTATCCCGATTCTCAAGCCGGCTTGTCAAAACTACAATGAAAGAAAAGGAGGGAGTAAGCACAAATGCTTAGTAAGTCCACTTGCAAATAGCAAGTAACATAATCACACAATCTCACATAAAACATCATTTGCATAAACAACACCAAGACATTCATGTTTCATTTACATTTAATATCTTTCTACGTTTTCATCATACCAAGTTTTCAACCCGAGGTTTTAAGCACATACCTGTCAAATTTTCTCATTTACCACACTTACCAACATGTCACCTTCGTTTTAGGCCTTCTTTTTATTCACGTAAGATTCACCCGTTGAACACATCGAAATATAATTCGAATACGCGGATCTTATGAACATAAGAGCCATACCCGCAGCTAGACAAACTCAATATCCTGCGAAACTTATGTAGCCAAGCTACCACGTAACCCGCCCATAAGTGAACTCGGACTCAACTCAAC
Organism: Gossypium hirsutum; assembly: GCF_007990345.1. NCBI lineage: Eukaryota > Viridiplantae > Streptophyta > Magnoliopsida > Malvales > Malvaceae > Gossypium > Gossypium hirsutum. Next base: position 41,573,930 of record NC_053435.1, on the reverse strand, counting down.
GAGCTCGGGCGTTCGCATCCATAAGTGAACTCGGACTCAACTTAACGAGCTCGGATGCCTAGTTACATCTCACGAACTCGGACTCAACTCAACGAGTTTGGAACTCAACCATCCTAGTGACATGTCACTTGTATTCTAATCTATTCCCAAGGTTCAAACGGGCATTTTCCTCGATCACACATCTTTGCCGTCTTCCACGGAATATCGAAATTGATACTTCGATGATATTTCATACTCATCAAGTAATTGACATAATTACATATCATTCAACAATAACCACAAAGCATAATATTTCATGACAATAATCAGCATCATATCATATAAACAACATTAAATTGCTTAAAATGACAATTATGCTACTACATTTACACATGAACTTACCTCGGTACAAAATTATTAGCAATCAAGCCTATTCTTCGTAAACTTTGTTTTTCCCTCGATCGCGACTTGAAACTCGTTTCTCTTGATCTATAATGCCAAATTAATCTTATTTAATACATACATTCATCAAAACAACATTTAATACAAACTTTGGAAAAATTACATTTTTGCCCCTAAACTTTTTCACAATTACACTTTTTCCCCTAGGCTCAGGAATTAAACTTCATCCCTTATTCTTATGTTTTATGATATGCTGACCATTTTCCCTTCTATGGCAACATCAAATTCACACTCTAACATGTACTTATGACTATTAGGTATTTTTACCGATTAAGCCCTTTTACTCGTTTTCGCTTAAAATCGAGTAGTACAAGTTGTCTAACATAATTTAAAACCTCATATTCTATCATAAAACACCAAAATACACAAATTTCACCTATGGGTGTTTTTCCAAATATGAAACCTAGGTTGAATTATTGCTAGCATAAGCTTAATCGAGGTACCGGGATTCCAAAAACGTAAAGAACATTAACAACGGGGCTTGGAATCACTTACTATGGAGCTTGGAAGCTTGAAACAAACCCTAACTATGGAGGACCCTTAAAATTTCGGCCTAATGAAGAAGATGGACAAAAATTGGATTTTAATTTTGTTTTTAATTCATTTTAATAACTAAATAACCAAAATGCCCTTACTACTAAACTTTCCAAAAATTCCATCCATGTCCAATTTTTGTCCATAGACTTAGAAATTGGTTAAATTGCTATTTAAGTCCTCCTCATTAATATTCCAAAACAATTACATACTAAAAACTAATAGAATGCAAGTTTTGCAAATTATTTGATTTAGTCCCTAATTTCAATTTAAGCACTTTAGCATAGGATTTCATCACGAAATTTGCACACAATCATGCAATCATATCATAAACATCAAAATAATTATAAAATAATTATTTCTATCTCGAATTTGTGGTCACGAACCCACTATTTCGATTAGGCCCTAATTCGGGATATTACAACTCCCTCGGGAACCACACTGCCCACACCGTGACTTCCCTAATCTGCATAGGTTGAAATGAGTGGGTGAGCTTCAGCAAGCTCAGTGAATGCAAGAATTTCTACAACGCAAACATGTCATCATGTAACACGACCAATCAACTACTCATGTCATCATGTAACACGACCAATCAACTACTCACAAGCACCACATTCTTAAGTCTAGCATCATAAAGTATTAACTCATGATCATCTAGTAGGTCATTCTCATAACACATATATAATTTACTCATTCAAGCTTTCATCACATAAAGCATAGATACATATTTCCACAGTCATAAAAGATAAGATAGATTGGCACTTGAGTTGTGAAACATATAGTGAGCTCTATCATCACTCATCGGATACACGGATCTCCAACACACCAAACATAAACTCGTAAAGTCAAACATGTCGCAGTAGTGAAGCATGCAGCTAACACTCTATTTAGTCCCCTTAACATGTCTCGTTGAATGGAGCTTAGCTCACTTTCCCTTATCCCTCCAACATGTCCCAGGGCCTTAACGCCCTAAATCACTATACATATGGGTGAGTACTTACAATCCTATAGCATACCAACTATATCCAATGGTTCCAAAATCATAAAGACAAAATATTCAAAAATAACACATATTACTTACCGATTAACCGTTCACCATCGCTGAATATTAACATCTTTTGCAAAACACCAGCATGGTCATATAGGATATAATTTCATGAACATAATTGCACTTCACACAATAGTCACTATATCCACATATCACATATCATGCATATTATTTAACCATTTAACCACAAGATAACTATAGTTTCAAGAAAACTTACACTTGGAATTTAGAATAGGGGTTTAGGCTACATATAAATTCCCAAATAACACATGACTCATGTTTACGAGTAGCAATTTCATACACTTACCACTTTATGCTTTTGTCAAAAAATCGAAAGCTCAACTAACACTTCCCTAGCTTGTAGCAAGCTCTAACGAATCTGAAGCTTTACACACATAAATCATACAATAACAATAGTAAAATATCAACCAATAATTCGCTCAAACAAACTAAAACACAACCTTTAAGCTAAGTTCTCATGTGACTTAAACTTTTAACATAACAAACTTTTTGAACTAATATCTCAATTTATACTCAAACTTTTGCACAAAATCAGTTCCGTTCATCCACTTAATAATCTACGCGATTTGCAACCTTCAAACTAGACAAATCTACTCAATTCATGGTATCGACATTTTTCGACATCTTTTAGGTAATTTTCACAAAATTCATTAAAACATGAGAAATCATTAACGAAACTTCAAGATAAGCTTAAAACCTTCTAACCATGCTAAAAACAAGTTGAAAAACACTTTGAAACCATGTTTTGACTCAAAATCACGAAATCCATCATTAATGGTTCAATTTTCGGCTTTTATCTAATTCATGCCATTTGAGGGCTAATAATTCAATTTTAGAGTCTAAATAACATTAAAAACCAATGGATACATGAATGATTACCTTTGTTGGAAGAATGAACAAGTTTTCACAAAAATCTAGAAAACCCACGTTTGAAGAAGATGATGAAATTTATAAAGTTTTGGGTGTTTTTCTTAGGGATTTTTTTATGGTAAATGACTTAGGAATTATAGGAAATCAATGTATTGTGGTTTAAAAATAAAAAATCAAGTTAAAGAGAATGGGAATGGGAAGGGGCGGCAAGCACAATGAAAGGAAAAGAAATAGACGCGAAAAACAAGTTTACGGGGGAAGAAATAGGTTCAATTTTACAAAATGGTAAAATTGCGACATAAATGCCTACTAATTTGACTTTGTTACAAATTAGTCCTTCCTCTAAAATTATGGGTTTCTAGAACACTTTTTCAAAAATTGATGAAAAATTTAAGATGCCATAGTCGAAAACATTATCGAGTACTAACCTTACAAAATTTCGAGCTCATATAGACTAAAATTCCTAAAATACCCCTAAAACTCCTAGGCCCTATTTTAGGGTGTTACAATTCTCCCCCTCTAAAAAGAATTTCATCCTCGAAATTACCTGAGCTAAACAAATTCGAATATTGATGTCTTATTGCTTCCTTAGTTTCCTAAGTAGCTTTTTCCACTTTGTGTTTTTACCACAAAATTTTAACCAATGGAAGTCTTTTGTTTCGCAACACTTTCATTTTATAATATAAAATCTCAATTGGTTCTTCCTCATAAGAAATATCATCTCAAATTTTAATTTCCTCAATTGGAACTAAATGCGACAGATCTGAATGATACTTCCTTAACATAAACACATGGAAAAAGTCATGAATTCGCTCAAGTTCTGGTGGCAACTTGAAACGATAAGCTACCGAACCAATCCTCTGAACAACCTCATAAGGTCCAATATATCTTGGACTTAACTTACCTTTCCTACCAAATCTCAAAACTTTCTTCCACGGTGAAACCTTCAGAAATACCTTACTGCCAACTTCAAACTCGATATGTTGATGCTTCAAATTCGCATAAGATTTCTACCTATCTGACACTATTTTCAAACAATCACAAATCAGCCTTACCTTCTCATCTGTCTCAAGAACTAAATTTGTCTAACAACTCATCTCTCATCCAACTCCGTCCAACACAAATGAGTTCTACATAACGCCTCAAACGGTGCCATGTGAATACTTGCTTGGAAATTGTTATTGTAAGTGAACTCTGCTAATAGTAGACATCACTCCCAACTACCAGTAAATTCAATCACACAACTTCGCAACAATCTTCCAAAACTTGAATTACCCTCTCAGATAGGCCATCAATTTAGGGGTGATAAGTCGTACTAAAATTAAGCTTCGATCCCAAACCTTCTTGCAAACTCTTCCAAAACCTTGAAGTAAACCTCAAACCCCTATCCAAAATAATCAAAACTGGAACCAATGAAGACGAACAATCTCATCAGTATATAACTCCGCTAAATTTTGCAACGAATAATTGGTTCGCACCGCTAAGAAATGCTTACTTTTCAAAAACTGATCAATTATAACCCATACTAAATCTTTCCTTGAAGGAGTCAATGACAAATCCAAAATAAAATCCATAGTAATCCTTTCCTATCTCCATTCAAGAATCGCAATAGCCTGCAACAACCCTGAAGGAAATTGATGTTCAACTTTCACCTTTTGAAAAACCAAACATCAACCACGAAATTCATTATGTCATGCTTCAAACCAGGCCACCAATAAACTTCCCTAAGATCATGATATGTTTTACCACTACTGGGATTCATAGCATAAGGGCTACTATGTGCCTCAGTAAGGATCGCTTGCCTTAAATCCACATCTTGCGATACACACAATCTACCTCAAAAATTCAAGATACAATCACTATCAACATCAAAGTCTCTCTTAATACCTTGCTCAACCTGTTGAATCCTCTTCAGTAAATTTTCATCTAACGGTTGCTTTTCCTTAATCTGTTGCGACAAAGTCAACCTTACTTGAAGTGTAGCGCATAAACCACCATTACTAGCTAAACTCAAGCATGCAAACATAATCCTTTAACAGTTCAATCCAACGTCTTTGCCTTAAATTCAACTCCTTTTGGGTGAGGAGGTACTTATGGCTCTTATGATCCATATAGATAACACACTTTTCTCTATACAAATAACGATGACAGATCTTTAGTGCAAATACCACAACGGCTAACTCTAAACCATGAGTAGGATAGTTCTGTTCATGCGTCTTTAACTGCCTTGAAGCATAAGCCACAACTTTACCCTTTTGCATCAAAACACAACCAAGTCCCAAGTACGAAGCATCACTATAAACTACAAATCTTTCCTAGGTTATGGTTGAATCAACACTGGCACTTTAGTCAAAACTGCCTTAAGCTCAACAAAATTCTTTTGTGTAGCATCAATCCATTCGAATACCATATCTTTCTGAAGTAGTTTTTTCAAATGTTCAACAGTAAGAGAAAACCCTTCAACAAACCTATGATAGTAACCAGCTAAACCCAATAAACTCCTAAATTCAGTAACACTCCTAGGTGGCTTCCATTTCAAAATTGCCTCTATCTTTCTTGGATCCACTCGAATCCCTTCTGCCGATACAACATGACCTACGAACGCCACTTTTCTAAGCCAAAATTCACGCTTAACTTCGCAAACAACTATTTATCTTGAGGAATCTACAAAACAACCCTTAAGTGCTCATCATGATCCTCTTCAGAACTATAATACACTAGATATTATCTATAAAGGCAACCACAAACTAGTCTAAGTATGAATCAAACACACGATTCATTAAATCCATGAAAGCAATAGAAGCATTAGTCAATCCAAACGGCTTTACCAAAAACTCATAATGCCCATACCAATTCCTAAAATCATTTTTCAACATGCCAAAAGATCAGTCTTTGAGAACATCGTTGTACCTCGGAATTGATTAAATGTAACAACCCATTTTTAAATGGTGATAGAACAATGGTTTGGGACCATAATTTTCTATTGAGTCAACTTGTAAGTATTATTTATAAAATATTTATGGATTCATTAGAGTCGTACTAAAATTTGATTAGGAAATTTTATCGTTTAGGTAGCTAATTTAAGAAAAAGGACTAAATTGTAAAAAGTGCAAAACTTGCTAATTAATGCATTTAGGTGATCAAATGGCTCAATTAGTAATTGAGTGAGGATCTATATGGTAATTAAGTCTTAATTAATGTGTGGTACGACAATTACAATTAAAAATGATAGAATATTATATGTTAATGGCATAATAGTAAATAAACTAAAATTAAAGAAAACAAATTGAAAAAAATAGAAATTTCCAATTCATTTTTATTCAACCTTTCTGAAACCACCATTGGAGAGAGCTTCAAGTTTTGGTTTCTTTATCCTTATGCATGTGAGCTCAATTCTCACTTATTTCTTATAATTTTTTTGTTTTTGAGATCGTTGCAACTAGGTCCAGCTAACCCTACCTTCGTTTTTGAATCTGTTAAAAATTTTAGAAGTTTCCATTGATGAGTATTGAATTTTTTTTATGATAAGTATGTATTTGAAGCTTTGATTGTGTTGTATGGTGATTTTGTGAAGTGATTTTTGTTAGATTTTGATTTAAGGATTAAATTGTGAAAATGTCAAAATTTTAGGGTTTGATAGTAAATTTGATGTTTATTAGGGACTTTTTAAGGGCCTAGTATATTCTTCTGCAATGTTGATTTGAGAAAAATGGTTAATTTAATGATTTTCAGGTTAAAGGGCTAAATTGCAAAAGTTGTAAAAGTTAGGGGTAATTGTATAAATTTAAAAAATAAAAGGGTATAAAATGTAAAATGAATTGGAATATGAAATGTAAGCTAATAATTGAGAAATTTTGCATTTTAGATCAAGACCCAATTGATACTCATTGAAAAGGAAAAAATTATAGAATAGTCCCTGAACTTCTATAACTACTACAATTCAGTCCAGGTAAGTTCGTACGGTTTAAAATTTAACATCTATATGAGCTGTTGGATGACATAAAATAGTATAATAGATATATTTGATTATAGATGATGTAAGGTTATTTGAGCGATGTTATTGAATTTTGATTTTTGGATTGGTTTAAATGTGGGATAGAGTACAATCGAGATATAGTGTATTATAGGGAGTGGAGTTGTAACAGCCCATTTTTGTGTCAAATAAGAAAAGTGGTTTTGGAACCATAAATCTGAGGTTAAAATATTTATTTTATTATTTTAATAAAGTTTACAGCATGATAGAATTATGACATGAAAGTTTCATAAAGAAATTTTACCGTTTAAATGCTTAATTCGATAAAAAGGACTAAATCGTGCAAAGTGTAAAATTTGAGTTCTATAAGAAAAAGGTGTCTAATTGCTACGGTTTTTAAATATGTTGGCCTTAAGTGGTAATTCTTCCATTTATAAAGATAGTGGACAATTATGGTGTGACAGCCCTAAATTGACCCTAGTCGGAAAGTGGTTTCGGGACCACAAGACCGAGTCATAAAAATAATTAACCATTATATTTGATGCTTATTATATGTATATAGGCATGTGTGAAAATTTCATGTTTGAATTTTGTTAATTGTAAGTGAATTTTGCTAAATAGGACTTGTGTGAGAAAATTTAGAAATGTGCTAGGTAAATGTTAAAGTGGCCTATTGATGCATGCTAGAAACTGTTGTCCTTGCATGTCAAAATACCCAAAACTTGGGATGGTGGCTGGCCATGCTATGGGTAAAAAGGTATTATAAACATGTTATGTTAGTGTTTCATGGGAGGAATGATAAAATAAGGAGCATGGTAATAAAATAATGAAAAGGAAAATGATGAAAAAAAAATGAATTGTGTAAGTCAATGAAATAAGTCCGTAAATACCTCGTGTTCGACTCCGGCAACGGTCTCGGGTACGGGGTGTTACAATTTTATTGGTATCAGAGCTACGGTTTAATCGATTCTAGGACTACCGTAATACGTTTGGGTCTAGCTATACATGCCATTATGTGATTATTTGATAGTGTGGTGATTTATGACAATTGAAAATGTGTTTATTTATAGTAATAGATCCCGATCCCAACCGAGCGGTAGCTGATGATCTTGAGAGTGTAGCGCCTGCTCCCGCACAAGGGACAGCACCGGCTGACTCTCAACCTATTGCTAGTAATTCGAATGATGAAGCTAGACAAGTTTTTTATAGCGTGATGAATGATTGGTTCAACCAATACATTCGAACTAATACGGCTGTTCCACAACCTCCATTCCCGACTAATACCACCCCCGCACCTACAATACCTCTGGCAACTGACCAAATAAGGTCAAATAAGCCCCCAGTTGATAGAATCTGAAACACGGGGCTATTGAATTTAAAGCTACAGACAGCGATGATGCCGAGCAAGCTGAATTTTGGTTGGACAACACTATTCGGGTACTCGATGAGCTATCTTGCACACCCGATGAGTGCCTAAAGTGTACTATCTCCTTGATACGTGATTCTGGCTACTATTGGTGGAATACGTTGACTTCTGTTATGCCCAGAGAGCAAGTAACTTGGGAGTTTTTCCAAACCGAGTTTCAGAAAAAGTATATCAGTCAGAGATTCATGGATCAAAAACGGAATGAATTTCTTGAACTTATACAAGGTTCCATGTCGGTTACCGATTATGAACGAAAGTTTGTAAGGCTTAGCCGGTACGCTCGAGAATGCATTTTTTCAGAAGCCGTGATGTGTAAACGTTTCGAGGATGGACTGACTGATGATATAAAGCTGTATGTTGGCATTTTAGAAATCTGAGAATTTGTGGTACTTGTCGAGCGAGCTTGCAAAGCCGAGGAGCTCAGTAAGGAGAAAAGGAAAGCTGATATGGGAGCAAAGGAGTTTCGTAAGAGATCTTCAGGAAAGCCCTTCCAACAGTCATCGAAGAAATTTAGAGATGACTTAGGCCAGTCTAGAGACACTTCGGGTTTTTCTAGACGAGATCGTGACCGACCCCTTGTGAGTACACGAGTCACTTCGGTCGCCAGTATTGGAAACGATCGTCGAGACAAAACGGAGCGCCAGTATTGTGGTAAATGGCATTCGGGGAGTTGTAGATTCCATGACCGCTCCTGTTATAAATGCGGATCAGCTGACCATTTTATCAAGGATTGCCCGAGACTGTCTGAACAAAATGTAAATCAGATTGGGAAACCAGGTGCAACTACTGCTCGGGGTAGACCGTCTAGAAACACGGGCAATGCTAGTGGCGGTCAGAGAGGATCTAGAGATGCTACAACCAGATCTGAGGCTCGTGCGCCTGCTAGAGCTTATGCTATACGTCCATGCGAGGATGCTTCTTCGCCTGATGTTATTACCGGTACTTTCACTCTCTTTGATACTAATGTGATTGCTTTGATTGACCCTGGTTCTACTCATTCTTATATATGTGAAACCTTAGCAACCAGTAAGACTTTACCTGTTGAGTCTACTGAGTTCGAAATTCGGGTGTCAAATCCCTTAGGTCGTTATGTGCTTGTCGACAAAGTGTGTAAGAAATGTCCCTTAGAAATCAGAGGTTCCTACTTTCTGGCCAATTTGATGCTTTTACCGTTTGATGAATTTGATGTTATCCTCGGTATGGATTGGCTAACCGTTCACGATGCAGTTGTGAATTGCAAAAGCAAAACTATCGATTTGAGGTGTGCAAATAATGAGATGATCCGAGTTGAGTCTACTGACTTGAATAGGTTGCCAGCTGTAATATCATCGATGTTGGCTCAGAAATATGTAAGAAACGGGTGTGAAGCATACCTTTCGTATGTACTTGATGACAAAGAGTTAGAAAAGAAGCCTGAATCTGTGCCAGTGGTTTGTGAATACCCGGATGTTTTCCCGAAGAATTACCAGGTTTACCACCTGTTCGGGAGGTAGAGTTTGGTATTGAGCTTGTACCTGGGACTACACTGATTTCGATAGCTCCGTATCGTATGGCACCAACAGAATTAAAGGAATTGAAAGCTCAGTTGCAAGAGTTGACGGATAGAGGTTTCGCTCGACCAAGTTTCTCACCTTGGGGTGCAGCAGTATTGTTTGTGAAAAAGAAGGACGGAACCATGAAGTTGTGCATCGACTATCGTCAGCTGAATAAGGTGACAATAAAGAATAAATATCCGATACCGCGCATTGACGATTTGTTTGATCAACTAAAGGGAGCCTCAGTGTTTTCAAAGATAGATTTGAGATCGGGTTATTATCAGTTGCGAATTCGAGATTCGGATATACCCAAAACTGCTTTCAGAACGAGATACGGTCACTACGAATTCTTAGTGATGCCGTTTGTGCTCACTAATGCCCCCGCGGTATTTATGGATTTGATCAATCGGATCTTCAGACCGTATTTGGATCGGTTTGTAGTTGTGTTTATCGATGATATTTTGGTCTATTCGAGAAATGAAACCGGTCATGCTGAACACCTGGGATTAGTGTTGCAAATTTTACGGGATAAGCAGCTAAGTTCAATAAGTGTGAGTTCTGGTTAAGAGAGGTTAGCTTCTTGGGTCATGTGGTATCTGCATCGGGTATTCGAGTTGATCCGAACAAAATTTCGGCGATACTTAACTGGAAGCCTCCGAGAAATATTACTGAAGTTCGGAGCTTTTTGGGACTTGCCAGTTACTACAGACGCTTTGTAAAGGGTTTCTCGATGATAGCCACACCAATGACGAAACTACTTCAGAAAGATGTTAAGTTTGAATAGACAGAAAACTGTCAGAAAAGTTTCGATCAACTGAAAACTTGTTTGACTGAAGCTCCAGTACTAGTGCAGCCCGAATCAGGCAAAGAGTTTGTCATTTATAGTGATGCATCCCTACTTGGGTTGGGCTGCGTATTGATACAAGAGGGTCGAGTTGTAGCTTATGCGTCGAAACAACTGAAGCCACATGAGAAAAATTATCCGACCCATGATCTTGAACTAGCTGCCATCGTGTTCGCTTTGAAAATATGGCGACATTACTTATTTGGTGAGAAGTGCCATGTATATTCGGATCACAAAAGTCTCAAATATTTGATGACTCAAAGAGACTTGAATCTGCGACAAAGACGTTGGCTCGAGTTGTTGAAAGATTATGAGCTTCTCATTGACTATCACCCGGGAAAGGCTAATGTGGTTGCGGATGCCTTAAGTCGTAAATCACTGTTTGCTTTACGAGCGATGAATGTACACTTGTCTGTTCTATCCGACAATGTGTTAGTGGTAGAATTAAAGGCCAAACCATTGTTGATTCATCAAATTCGTAAAGCTCAGAAAGTCGATGATGAACTGGTTGCAAAACTAGCTGAATGTGTTTCGGATAGGGAATCAGAGTTTCAAATTGATGACGACGATTGTTTGAGGTTCAGAAGTCGTTTGTGTGTTCCAAGAAATTCAGAACTTATTTCGATGATTCTGAACGAAGCTCATAGTAGCCGAATGTCAATTCACCCAGGGAGCACGGAAATGTACAACGATCTGAGACGTCAGTTTTGGTGGCATGGTATGAGACGAGACATTTTCGATTTTTTTTCGAAGTGTTTAGTATGCCAACAAGTGAAAACGGAACTTCAAGTGCCTACGGGTTTACTCCAGCCGATCATGATACCTAAATGGAAATGGGATCGAGTCACGATGGATTTTGTGTCTGGGTTGCCATTGTCGACAAGTAAGAAAGATGCGATTTGGGTTGTTGTTGATAGACTGACTAAGTCGGCTCATTTTATTCCCGTACGTACGGATTATTCACTGGATAAACTAGCTGAATTGTATGTTTCTCAGATTGTGAGATTACACGGGGTACCCATTTGTATTGTGTCGGATAGAGATCCGAGATTCACCTCGCGATTTTGGAAGAAATTGCAAGAAGCTTTGGGTACCAAGTTGCATTTTAGCACCGCTTTTCATCCCCAAACCGATGGTCAGTCCGAGCGGATAATTCAGATACTCGAGGATATGTTGAGATGCTGCATCCTTGAGTTTAGTGGTTCATGGGAACGAAATCTACCTTTGATTGAGTTCGCTTACAACAATAGTTTTCAGTCAAGCATTAAGATGGTGCCTTACGAAGCTTTGTACGGTCGAAAATGCCATACACCATTGTTTTGGACCGAGCTCGGTGAAAGTAAAATTTTTGGAGTTGATTTGATTAAAGATGCTGAGCAGAAAGTAAAAATAATTCGTGAAAGTCTGAAGGCAGCATCAGATCGTCAGAAGTCGTACGCGGATTTGAAACGAAAGTACATTGAGTATCAGGTGGGAGATAAAGTGTTTCTTAAAGTTTCACCTTGGAAAAAGATACTCAAATTTGGCCGTAAGGGCAAATTGAGTCCGAGATTCATTGGGCCGTATGAAATCTCCGAACGAGTTGGTCCAATTGCATATAGGTTGCTTTTACCCCCTGAACTTGAAAGGATCCACAACGTTTTTCATGTTTCGATGCTTCGACGTTATAGATCTGATCCATCGCACATAATTAATCCATCAGTGGTTGAAATTCAACCCGATATGAGTTATGAAGAAGAACCGATTCGTATCCTGGTTCGTGAAGTGAAAGAGTTACGAAACAAAAAGGTTCCTTTAGTAAAAGTGTTATGGCTCAAACATGGGATGGAAGAAGCTACTTGGGAGACCGAGAACTCTATGAAAGAACGATACCCAAACCTATTTACCGGTAAGATTTTTGGGGACGAAAATTTCTTAAGTGGGGGAGAGTTGTGACAGCCCTAAATTGACCCTAGTCGGAAAGTGGTTTTGGGACCACAAGACCGAGTCATAAAAATAATTAACCATTATATTTGATGCTTATTATATGTATATAGGCATGTGTGAAAATTTCATGTTTGAATTTTGTTAATTGTAAGTGAATTTTGCTAAATAGGACTTGTGTGAGAAAATTTAGAAATGTGCTAGGCAAATGTTAAAGTGGCCTATTGATGCATGCTAGAAAATGTTGTCCTTGCATGTCAAAATACCCAAAACTTGGGATGGTGGCCGGCCATGCTATGGGTAAAAAGGTATTATAAACATGTTATGTTAGTGTTTCATGGGAGGAATGATAAAATAAGAAGCATGGTAATAAAATAATGAAAAGGAAAATGATGAAGAAAAAAAAAAGAAGAAAAAGTTCTCATGTTGTTCAACTTGGCCGAATAGAAGAAAGAAAAATAAGGGAAAGAGCTTGGAGAAAATCGGCTATGGTGGTTCACTAGACTAAGGTATGTTGATGTTGTTCCATGAGATTCATGCATGTTTTTAGTTGTTAGCTTGAGTTCTACCTAGCCCATGGTTTAAATCTTTGCTATGAGATGGAGATGATATTCGGCCATGCGTGTTGTCTTCTTGGTTGATGTTTGATGTTGTGGTGATGAGGCATGAAGATGAGTTAAGTTTCGGCTAAGGTGGACTTGTGTTGATGTCATTTGCATGCTAAGTGTAAAGCTTTGTAATGATACATGTGATGGTGATTAATGACTCTTGGATTTTCTTTTTAGCATTTTGGAGTTAGACATTAAGTTCTTTGTTTAACCCATGACCAAAATTGAAATGGTATGGTGTCTTGATGCATTCGGCCATGGTAGGAAGTAGATGAGAATTGGTAGTAAGGTGAAGTGCAAATGTTAGTACTTGATTACTAGTGTATATATGTGTATTAGCCGAGTTTTGAACTTGAAACAAAATGGTATGTAGTCAATACAAGTAACCATATTTGTAAGAAGTATTAAGCATATAATCGGCCTCAACATAGACATGCATATTCGGCCACATGAGGTAGATTGGTGTTGCATGTATTCGGTTAGAGGCAAGCATATTGATCCTTTTATCTTGGCTTAGATAATCGGCTAAAAGAGAGTGTGGGCTAATATGTTGAGTTTGATTCATGATTTCATATATATGTGACTCTAATGTCTAATGTATATATGGGCTAAGTACCTTGAGTTTCTCTTTTTGATGTTCAAATGATTAAATCAATTTATTTGTTAAATTAAGCTCAAGAGCAAAGGGGAACTAAATCCGATAAAGGGAAGGAAAAAGTGATCGAATAGCCGTCGAACTCGTTCGACAACATCCGAGGTAAGTTTTCGAGTAATGAACTTAGTTTACGATTTGATTAAGTCATGACGTATAATCATAACAAATATACGGTGATATAATGATTCTACTTGAATTATATGTTGAGTTAATTAGTCTATACGTATGATGGGTAGCCGTATGTGCATAGAGATCATGTCATAAAGCAAACCAAATCATGCTGTTTGTATGTGGCTATTGAGCCGAAAATGGGAATGCTTAATAATTGACTTGTGTTTGAATTCTAGTTATGAAAATGAAATAAAGATGTGTCATGATTTACAGATATGTGCATAAATATTCGGATGATAACGGGGCTAAGTCCCGAAGGCATTTGTGCGAGTTACTAATTCTGGGCTAAGTCCCGAAGGCATTTGTGCGAGTTACTAATTCCGGGCTAAGTCCCGAAGGCATTTGTGCGAGTTACTATATCCGGGCTAAGTCCCGAAGGCATTTGTGCGAACTACTATATCCGGGCTAAGTCCCGAAGGCATTTGAGCGAGTAGCTATATCCGGTTAAATCCCGAAGGTACTTGGTTTGGGAATGAGCGATCTTGCTGTAATAATTTCAATTAATATGCTCGTAAAATCCCAACGATGAGGTATGCTTCGTATATGCATTGGATTAGTTGATTCCTTTTAAATAGTATTCGCTCAGTCGATTAATGAGCTTCTGGCTTTTGGTTAAGTTGATCTCTTATGTATGAGTATAAGGGTTGGTAATGTGAACTAGGTATGATTTCGAGAATGTGTGTATATGAAATTATCCATTTAGTCATATGAATGCTATACTTCAATTGTGTCTAATTTCATTGCTCAAAACTTACTAAGCATTAAATGCTTATTCCGTTTCTTTGATTCTCTGTTTTATAGTTTTTGGTTCATCAGCTATCGGACTCGGGATTGTCAAATTCGAAGTCGTCCACACTATCAAAGCCCATTTGGTACTCTTTTAGTTGAACTCTGCTAATGGCATGTATAGGACTGCCCTTGTGTTATTAGTAAAGTACTTTGGTGTTGTATATATTTGGATAGCCATGCGAAAATGGCTTATATATTTTGGGCATAGTGTTATAATCATTTTGTATGTATATGGTTATTGAGAGGTGTGGATATGCTTGGCAATGATTGGCCATTGGAATGGTTAATCATGATCATATTTTGTGCTATATATGCTAAAGGGCTAGTTGAATCATGGAAACTATGAAATAGGTAAAGTCTACCTTAAAGGCAGATGCTGACAGCAGCAGTGATGTAAATTTGAAAAATCACTAAAAATATTAGGAATGGAATTAAATAGTGAATAAATTATGTAATCGAACCTTGATGAATCTACTTTCATATGGAAGAAACGAAACGATCATATGAGTCGTATTTCAAGAGATATTTAAGTTTTCATGGAACAGGGCCAGAGCGATTTCTGGATCCCCTGATCTGACTTTGGAAATTCACTATAAATTAACCAGAGATAATTAGAGGTCATGCCATATATGTATAGATTCCTTTTTGAGTCTAGTTTCGTTAGAAACAAACAGCATAAGTATTGAAGCCCTGTACAGGGAGATATATAAGTCGTAATGCATGAAGGTCAGAGCAGTCGAACCCTGAAATAGGGGAGACTTTAACTAATAAACTGTACTAATTGGCCTGATTAAAAATTCTAGAAAAAAATTTGTAGATGGATATATGAGTCTAGTTTCAGGGAAAATTTACGGAATCAGTTTTCGAGCTTCGGAACTCTAGATATGATTTTTAAAGTGACTGTGATGCAGTTAGCCAGCTTGTCTGAAAAAAAAAACAAAAAATGAACTATGTAAGTCAATGAAATAAGTCCGTAAATACCTCGTGTTCGACTCCGGCAACGGTCTCAGGTGCGGGGTGTTACATATGGGCACTTTATCAAGTGAATTTGATGTTATTATTAATGGATAAATATGTCATTCATTAATTTGGTATAATAAAATAATGGAAACAAAGATATCATCTTTGTTATTTTTCATCTTCCACCAAATATTGAGGTGAAAAACCATGGAAGAAAGCTTGCTAGGGTTCAGCCATTTTGATGCTCAATTGAAGATCCGTTTTTATTCTGTTTTAATGATTTTTATGTTTTTGAGATTGTTGCTTCGTATTCTAGCTAGTCTGTACCTTAGGTTTTGAAATTTTTAAAGGGTTAACAAGTTTCCATTGTTTAATGCTTGAATAATTTGATGAATTATGATATATTATGAAATTTTGTTAATAGTTAAACTAGTTTTGTAAAGTGATTTTTGACAAAAATGTCAAAAAGGGATTAAATTGTGAAAAGTGCAAATTGAGCGGTTGAAATGTGAAATAAATAAAATATGTGGGCTACTAGGGACACTAGTGAAATTCGGCTATGGTCAAATTGGATTAAAATGCTTGAATTTGTATTTTTGTGAAATAAGGACTAAATTGTAAAAGTTGTGAAATATTAGGGGTAAAAATGTAATTTTACCAAAATGTGTAAATTGTGCTATATTGAATGAAATGATGATTAAATAAGTAAATTTTGATATTATATAGATTGACATAAACGAGATTTGGATCTAGAACGAGGGAAAACAAAGTATCGGATTAGTCGACCTAATTTGTCATTACAACGAACGAGGTAAGTTTGTGTGTTATAATTTCATTACGAATGTATTTTATATGCTTTGATATATCATAAATTGTGATAATGTGATTACGGATGAGTTCAGGAATGATTCGACGATGATCCGACAAGCGTAAAATCCCAGTTGAACCTTAAGAATAGTTTAGGATGCTAGTGACATGTCATTAGGTTATTGTGTTGGCTTCGAGCCATGATATCAGCACTTCAAGTGTGAGTGATGCCTTGATTTGGCTACGGGCCATGGTATAGGTATTTCGGAGAGGAGTTACCTTGATTTGGCTATGGGCCATGGTATAGGTACTCTAGGATAAGTTACCTTGATTTGGCTTCGGGCCATGGTATAGGTATTTATCGATTGAAATCTTTGAGTATCCAACTTGTATTCCTAATGTTTCAACAGGAAATGAAAGACAAGAAAGTTTACGAGGTTGGTACGAATTGGTATAGGTATGTATATAATTCGTTCTAGCTTTGAATCGAAGGATTGATGACGAATGTATATAGTTTTATGAATGAGCAATTGAAAGGTTTGATTGTACATATTAATGTATTGAAATTATTGGATTATATTTATGTGATTACATTGAGTTTATTCAAACGAACTTACTATCTGACAGCCCAAAATTGACCCTAGTCGGGAAGTGGTTTCGGGACCACAAAACCGAGTCATAAAAATAATTGATTTCCATATTCTATGCTTATTATGTGTGTACATGAGTATGTGGAAGTTTCATTCTCCAATTTTGCCAATTGCATGAGAAATTATTAAATAGGGATTGATATGAGACATGGTGAAAATATGATAGGCTAATTTAAAATGGTCTATTAATGCATGTTGTGAAAATGATGGGTTTGCATGTCAAATTACCCAAAATTTGAGCTAGTGGTTGGCCATGCTATGGGTGGAAACATGTTGGGAACATGTTGGCCTAGTGAGGTATGTAGGAAAAAAATAAAATAAGGGGCATGGGCATAAAATAATGAAAAGGAGTATGATGAATACAAAAAAAAATGTGTGTAGTTGTCCCCCCCATTGCCGTGAGCTAAAGAAAAGAAAGGAGAAAATTTTGTTCATCCTTTCTCATCTTCATTTAGCCGAAACTAGAAAGAAAAAAACAAAGAAAAAAAAATGCTCATCCTTTGGTTCATCCTTGGCCAAAAATTTTAAGGAGGAAGGAAGAAGAAAGGTTGAAGAGGTTCGGCCATGCATGTAGCTAGGCTAAGGTATGTTTGATGATGTTCCATGAGATGCATGCATGTTTTAGTTGTTAGCTTGAGTTCTACCTAGCCCATGGTCTAAATCTTGCTATGTGATGGAAATGACACTCGGCCATGGATGCATCATTCTTGGTTGATGTTTGATGTTGTGGTGATGAGGCATGAGGATGAGTTAAGATTCGGCCTAGGTGGAGTTTGTGTTAATGCCATTGCATGCTAAATATGAAGCTTGTTAATGATGCATGTGATGGTGGCTTGATGATTCTTGAACCTCCTTTTTAGCATTTTTGAGTGAGCACATATGTGCATTGGTTGCTAAATGGAGAAGAATCGACTAGCAAGTTGTGTGCTAAGGCCGAATATAACTTTTGCATGGTAATGAGCAATGCATGTGTTAAATTGATGGAAAGGGAGAGGATGCTTTACTAGTGTGTATATGTGTGTATTAGCCAAGTTTTGAACTTGAAACAAAAGGGTGTTTAGTCAATACAAGTGACCATACTTGTAGAATGTATTAAGTGTTGAAATCGGCCCCAAAATAGACATGCATATTCGGCCAAGGGGGAAAAATTAGCTAAAATGTTGAGTTTGATTCATGATTCCGTACATATGTGACTTTAATGTCTAATGTATAAATATGGGCTAAGTGTCTTGTGTTCCTCTTTTCGATGCTCAAATGATTAAATCAATTTATTTGTTTAATTAAGCTCAAGAGCAAAGGGGAACTAAATTCGATAAAGGGAAGGAAAAAGTGGTCGAATAGCTATCGGAATCGTTCGACAACACCCGAGGTAAGTTCTTGAGTAAAAGAGCTTAAATTATGATGTGATTAGATCATGTTTTGAGCAAATTAAAATCATGCTCTTTGTCTGGCTATTGAGCCGAATTTGCAAGAATGATAAATGTCTTGTGTTTGAGTTTTGCTAACGAAAATGAAATACGAATGGGCCATGATTTATTGTTAAATGTGCATGGTTATTTGAATGCTGTCCGAGCTAAGTCCCGAAGGCTTGTGCTAAGTGACAATATCCGGACTAAGATCCGAAGGCATTTGTGCGAGATACTAATTCCGGGCTAAGCCCGAAGGCATTTGTGCGAGTTACTAAATCCGGGTTAAGTCCCGAAGGCATTTGTGCGAATTACTATAACCGGGCTATGTCCCGAAGGCATTTGAACGAGGAGCTATATCCGGTTAAATTCCGAAGGTACGTGATTTGGGAATGAATGAACTTGCTGTAAAATTCCAGTTAATACTCTCGAAACATCCCAACATTGAGGTATGTTTCGTATGTGCTTGAATTTAGTTGAGCCCTTACAAATAAGTATTCGCTCAGTTGATAAACGAGCTACCGGCCTTTGGCTGAGTTGATCTTTTGTGTATGTACATAAGGGTTGATAATGTGAAGCAAGTACGATATCGTAAATTTGTGCATATGAAATTATCCGTTTAGCTATATGAATGCTATACTTTTGTTGTGCTGGAATTCCTTGCTCAAAACTTACTAAGCATAAATTGCTTACTCCGTTTCATTGCTCCTCTGTTTTATAGATTTGGTTCTCCAGCTATCGGACTCGGGATCTTGAGGTCAAAGTTGCCCACACTATCAAAGCCCCTTTTTGGTACAATTTTGGTTGAACTTCGAAATGGCATGTATAGGACTACCCGTTTGTTGTGGGTCGTGGACCCTTTGGACTTGTTTAAATTTTGGATAGCCATGCGAAAATGGCTTATATGTGTTTGAGTATAATGTTATAATCATTTGGTGTGGATATGCTTGACAAGGATTGGCCACGGGGATGGTTAATCACTTTCATAAATTGTGCTATTTATGCAAAAAGGGCTAGTTGAATCATGGAAACCATGAAAAAGGTAAAGTCTACCTTAAAGGCAAATGCTGACAGCAGCAGTGATGTAGATTTGGAAAATCACTAAAAATAGTAGGAATGGAATTAAATAGTGAATAAATTATGTAAAAAAACCTTGATGAATCTACTTTCATAGGAAAGTAACGAAACAATCATACAGACAGTATGTTAAGAGATATTCAGGTTCTCGTGAGACAGGGCCAGAACGGTTTCTGGATTCCCTGTTCCGACTTTGGAAATTAATTATAAATTAAACAGAGATAATTAGGAGTCATACCATATATGGATAGATTCCTCTCTGAGTCTAGTTTCTATAGAAGCAAACGGCATCAGTATTGGAGCCCTGTACAAGGAGATATCCAAGTCGTAATGCGCAAAGGTCAGGGTAGTCGATCCCTGTAACATGGGAGACTTTGACTAATAAACTGTACTAATTGGCCCGACCAAAAATTCTAGAAAAAAAATATGTAGATGGGCATATGAGTCTAGTTTCAGGGAAAAATCACGAAACTGATTTTCGAGTTGTGAAACTCAAGATATGATTTTTAAAGCGACTAGTACGCAGATTGGCAGTGTCTGGGAAATATTTTTATAAGGGGTTTAAAGTCTGTTAACACCTCGTGTTCGACTCCGGTGTCGGTCTCGGGTTCGGGGTGTTACATTTGATTGGTATCAGAGCTACGGTTTAGTCGATTCTAGGACTATCGTAATGCGTTGGGTCTAGCTATACATGCCATTTTATGTGATTACTTGATAGTGTGGTGATTTCTGACAATTGTAAATGTGTTTATTTATAGTAATGGATCCTGATCCCGACCGAGAGGTAGCTGATGATCTTGAGAGTGTAGCGCTTGCTCCCGCACAAGGGACAGCGCCGGCGGACTCTCAACCTAATGCTAGTAACCCGAATGAGGAAGCTAGACAAGCTTTCTATAGCGTGATGAATGATTGGTTCAACCAATACATTCGAACTAATACGGCTGTTCCACAACCTCCATTCCCGACTAATACCACCCCCGCACCTACAATACCTCTAGTAACTGACCAAATAAGGTCAAATAAGCCCCCAGTTGACAGAATCCGAAAACATGGGGCTACTGAATTTAAGGCTACGGATAGCGACGATGCCGAGCAAGCTGAATTTGGTTGGACAACACTATCCGGGTACTCGATGAGCTATCTTGTACACCCGATGAATGCCTAAAGTGTACTATCTCCTTGCTACGTGATTCTGCCTACTATTGGTGGAGTACTCTGACTTCTGTTGTGCCCCGAGAGTAAGTAACTTGGGAGTTTTTCCAAACTGAGTTTCGGAAAAAGTATATCAGTCAGAGATTTGTTGATCAAAACGGAAGGAATTTCTTGAGCTTAAGCAAGGTTCCATGTCGGTTACTGATTACGAGCGAAAATTTGTTAGACTTAGCAAATACGCTCGGGAATGTGTTTCGTCCGAGGCTATTATGTGTAAACGCTTCGAGGATGGGCTGAATGAAGATATAAAAATGTTCGTTGGCGTTCTTGAAATACGAGAGTTCGTAGTACTTGTCGAGCGAGCTTGTAAAGCCGAAGAGCTTAGAAAAGAAAAACAAAAAGTTGATGAGGGAACTGGAGAGTTTCGTAAAAGATCTTCGGGAAAGTCTCTTCAACAGGCATCGAAGAAATTTCGAGATGATGTGGGCTGGTCGAGAGGCACTTCGGGCCTTTTTAGACGAGATCGTGATCGACCCCCTGTGGGTACACGAGGCACTTCGGTCGCCAGTGTTGGGAATGAACGTCGAGACAGAACGAAATGTCGATATTGCGGTAAATGGCATTCGGGGAGTTGTAGATTCCCTGACCGCTCCTGTTACAAGTGCGGATCAGTTGACCACTTCATTAAAGATTGCCCGAGGTTGTCTGAACAGAATGTAAATCAGAGTGGGAAACCGGGTGCTACCACTGCTCGAGGTAGACCATCTGGAAATACGGGCAATGCTAGTGGTGGCCAGAGAGGATCTAGAGATGCTACGACCAGATCCGAGGCTCGTGCGCCTGCTAGAGCTTATGCTATACGTGCCCGCAAGGATGCTTCTTCGCCTGATGTTATTACCGGTACTTTTACTCTCTTTGATACTAATGTAATTGCTTTGATTGACCCCGGTTCTACTCATTCTTACATACGTGAAACCTTAGCATCCAGTAAGACTTTACCTATTGAGTCTACTGAATTCGTAATTCGGGTGTCAAATCCCTTGGGTCGTTACGTGCTTGTCGACAAAGTGTGTAAGAAATGTCCCCTAGAAATTCGAGGTTCCTGTTTTCCGGCGGACTTGATGCTTTTGCCGTTTGATGAATTTGATGTTATTCTTGGTTTGGATTGGTTGACCGCGCATGATGCGGTTGTGAATTGCAAAAGCAAGACTATTGATTTGAGGTGCACAAATAACGAAGTAATCCGAGTTGAGTCTACGGACTTGGAGGGGATGCCAGCTGTAATATCAGCAATGTTGGCCCAGAAATATGTAAGAAAAGGGTGCGAAGCATACCTTGCGTATGTATTGGATGACAAAGAATTAGACAAGAAACCCGAATCTGTGCCGGTGGTTTGTGAATACCCGGATGTTTTTCCTGAAGAATTACCGGGTTTACCACCTGTTCGGGAGGTAGAGTTTGGTATTGAGCTTGTACCTGGGACTACGCCGATTTCGATAGCTCCGTATCGTATGGCACCAACCGAGTTAAAAGAGTTGAAAGCTCAGTTGCAAGAATTGACGGATAGAGGTTTTGCTCGACCAAGTTTCTCACCTTGGGGTGCACCAGTATTGTTCGTGAAAAAGAAGGACGGAACCATGAGGTTGTGCATTGACTATCGTCAACTGAATAAAGTGACGATAAAGAACAAATATCCGTTACCGCGTATCGATGATTTGTTCGACCAACTGAAGGGAGCCTCAATGTTCTCAAAAATAGATTTGAGATCGGGCTATTATCAGTTGCGAATTCGAGATTCGGACATACCCAAAACTGCCTTCAGAACGAGATATGGTCACTACGAGTTCTTAGTGATGCCGTTTGGGCTCACTAATGCCCCTGCGGTATTTATGGATTTGATGAATCGGATCTTCAGACCATATTTGGATCGGTTCATAGTTGTGTTCATTGATGACATCTTGGTCTATTCAAGAGATGAGACCGAACATGCTGAGCACCTGAGACTGGTGTTGCAAATTTTGCGGGATAAGCAGTTATATGCTAAGTTCAGTAAGTGTGAGTTCTGGTTAAGAGAGGTTAGCTTCTTGGGTCATGTGGTATCCGCATCGGGTATTCAAGTTGACCCGAGCAAAATTTCAGCCATACTTAACTGGAAACCTCCAAGAAATATTACCAAAGTTCGGAGCTTTTTGGGGCTCGTCGGTTATTACCGACGATTTGTCAAAGGTTTCTCGATGATAGCCACACCAATGACGAAGCTACTTCAAAAGGATGTTAAGTTCGAATGGACGGAGAAATGTCAGAAAAGTTTCGATCAACTGAAAACTCATTTGACTGAAGCTCCAATTTTAGTGCAACCCGAATCAGGCAAAGAGTTTGTCATTTATAGTGACGCATCCCTACTTGGGTTGGGTTGCGTATTGATGCAAGAAGGTCGAGTTGTGGCCTATACGTCGAGACAATTAAAGCCACATGAGAAAAATTATCCGACCCATGATCTTGAACTAGCTGCCATCGTATTTGCTTTAAAAATATGGCGACATTACTTATTTGGTGAAAAGTGCCATGTATTTTCGGATCACAAAAGTCTCAAATATTTGATGACTCAAAGAGACTTAAATCTGCGACAAAGACGTTGGCTTGAGTTGTTGAAAGATTACGAGCTTGTCATTGATTACCACCCGGGAAAGGCTAATGTGGTTGCGGACCCCTTAAGCCTGAAGTCATTGGTTGTTTTACGAGCAATGAATGTGCATTTGTCTGTTCTACCTGACAATGTGTTAGTTGCTGAATTAAAAGCCAAACCATTATTGATTCATCAAATTCGTGAAGCCCAGAAAGTTGAGGATGAATTGGTTGCAAAACGGGCTAAGTGTGCTCCGAACAAGGAATCGGAGTTTCAAATTGATGATGATGATTGTTTAAGGTTCAGAAGTCGTTTGTGTGTTCCAAGGAGTTCGGAACTCATTTTGATGATTCTGAACGAAGCCCATTGTAGCCGAATGTCAAGTCACCCGGGGAGTACGAAAATGTACAACGATTTGAAACGTTGGTTTTGGTGGCATGGTATGAAACGAGACATCTCCGACCTTGTTTCGAGATGTTTAATATGTCAACAAGTGAAAGCGGAACATCAAGTGCCTTCAGGATTACTTCAGCCGATCATGATACCCGAGTGGGAATGGGATCGAGTCACAATGGACTTTGTGTCCGGACTGCCATTGTCAACAAGTAAGAAGGATGCGATTTGGGTTGTTGTCGATAGACTGACTAAGTCGGCTCACTTTATCCCCGTGTGTACAGATTTTTCATTGGATAAACTAGCCGAATTGTATGTTTCTCAGATTGTGAGATTACACGGGGTACCTATTTCTATCGTGTCGGATAGAGATCCGAGATTCACCTCGCGATTTTGGAGGAAATTGCAAGAAGCTTTGGGTACCAAGCTGCATTTTAGCACTACTTTTCATCCCCAAACCGATGGTCAATCTGACCGGATAATTCAGATACTTGAGGATATGTTGAGATGTTGCATCCTCGAGTTCAGTAGTTCATGAGAACGGTATTTACCTTTGATTGAATTCGCTTACAATAATAGTTTTCAATCAAGTATTAAGATGGCACCTTACGAGGCTTTGTACAGTCGTAAATGCCGTACACCATTGTTTTGGACCAAGCTCGGTGAAAGTAAAATTTTCGGAGTTGATTTGATTAAGGATGCTGAACAGAAAGTAAGGGTAATCCGTGAAAGTCTGAAAGCAGCCACAGATCGTCAAAAATCGTATGCGGATTTGAAACGAAGGGACATTGAATATCAGGTGGGAGATAAAGTGTTCCTTAAAGTTTCGCCTTGGAAAAAGGTACTCAGGTTTGGCCGTAAGGGCAAGTTGAGCCCGAGATTCATTGGGCCGTACGAAATCTCCGAACGAGTTGGTCCGGTTGCGTATAGATTGATTTTGCCCCCTGAGCTTGAAAAGATTCACGACGTCTTTCATGTTTCGATGCTTCGACGCTATCGATCTGATCCATCGCACATAATTAGCCCATCAGAGGTTGAAATTCAAGCCGATATGAGTTATGAAGAAGAGCCGATGCGTATCTTAGCTCGTGAAATGAAGGAGTTGCGAAACAAAAGGGTTCCTTTAGTGAAGATGTTATGGCTCAAACACGGGATCGAGGAAGCTACTTGGGAAACCGAGAGCTCGATGAAAGATCGATACCCAAACCTATTTACCGGTAAGATTTTCAAGGACGAAAATTTCTTAAGTGGGGGAGAGTTGTGACAGCCCAAAATTGACCCTAGTCGGGAAGTGGTTTCGGGACCACAAAACCGAGTCATAAAAATAATTGATTTCCATATTCTATGCTTATTATGTGTGTACATGAGTATGTGGAAGTTTCATTCTCCAATTTTGCCAATTGCATGAGAAATTATTAAATAGGGATTGATATGAGACATGGTGAAAATATGATAGGCTAATTTAAAATGGTCTATTAATGCATGTTGTGAAAATGATGGGTTTGCATGTCAAATTACCCAAAATTTGAGCTAGTGGTTGGCCATGCTATGGGTGGAAACATGTTGGGAACATGTTGGCCTAGTGAGGTATGTAGGAAAAAAATAAAATAAGGGGCATGGGCATAAAATAATGAAAAGGAGTATGATGAATACAAAAAAAAATGTGTAGTTGTTCCCCCCCCATTGCCGTGAGCTAAAGAAAAGAAAGGAGAAAATTTTTGTTCATCCTTTCTCATCTTCATTTAGCCGAAACTAGAAAGAAAAAAACAAAGAAAAAAATGCTCATCCTTTGGTTCATCCTTGGCCAAAAATTTTAAGGAGGAAGGAAGAAGAAAGGTTGAAGAGGTTCGGCCATGCATGTAGCTAGGCTAAGGTATGTTTGATGATGTTCCATGAGATGCATGCATGTTTTAGTTGTTAGCTTGAGTTCTACCTAGCCCATGGTCTAAATCTTGCTATGTGATGGAAATGACACTCGGCCATGGATGCATCATTCTTGGTTGATGTTTGATGTTGTGGTGATGAGGCATGAGGATGAGTTAAGATTCGGCCTAGGTGGAGTTTGTGTTAATGCCATTGCATGCTAAATATGAAGCTTGTTAATGATGCATGTGATGGTGGCTTGATGATTCTTGAACCTCCTTTTTAGCATTTTTGAGTGAGCACATATGTGCATTGGTTGCTAAATGGAGAAGAATTGGCTAGCAAGTTGTGTGCTAAGGCCGAATATAACTTTTGCATGTTAATGAGCAATGCATGTGTTAAATTGATGGAAAGGGAGAGGATGCTTTACTAGTGTGTATATGTGTGTATTAGCCAAGTTTTGAACTTGAAACAAAAGGGTGTTTAGTCAATACAAGTGACCATACTTGTAGAATGTATTAAGTGTTGAAATCGGCCCCAAAATAGACATGCATATTCGGCCAAGGGGGAAAAATTAGCTAAAATGTTGAGTTTGATTCATGATTCCGTACATATGTGACTTTAATGTCAATGTATAAATATGGGCTAAGTGCCTTGTGTTCCTCTTTTCGATGCTCAAATGATTAAATCAATTTATTTGTTTAATTAAGCTCAAGAGCAAAGGGGAACTAAATCCGATAAAGGGAAGGAAAAAGTGGTCGAATAGCTATCGGAATCGTTCGACAACACCCGAGGTAAGTTCTTGAGTAAAAGAGCTTAAATTATGATGTGATTAGATCATGTTTTGAGCAAATTAAAATCATGCTCTTTGTCTGGCTATTGAGCCGAATTTGCAAGAATGATAAATGTCTTGTGTTTGAGTTTTGCTAACGAAAATGAAATACGAATGGGCCATGATTTATTGTTAAATGTGCATGGTTATTTGAATGCTGTCCGGGCTAAGTCCCGAAGGCTTGTGCTAAGTGACAATATCCGGACTAAGATCCGAAGGCATTTGTGCGAGATACTAATTCCGGGCTAAGCCCGAAGGCATTTGTGCGAGATACTAATTCCGGGCTAAGCCCGAAGGCATTTGTGCGAGTTACTAAATCCGGGTTAAGTCCCGAAGGCATTTGTGCGAATTACTATAACCGGGCTATGTCCCGAAGGCATTTGAACGAGGAGCTATATCCGGTTAAATTTCGAAGGTACGTGATTTGGGAATGAATGAACTTGCTGTAAAATTCCAGTTAATCTCTCGAAACATCCCAACATTGAGGTATGTTTCGTATGTGCTTGAATTTAGTTGAGCCCTTACAAATAAGTATCCGCTCAGTTGATAAACGAGCTACCGGCCTTTGGCTGAGTTGATCTTTTGTGTATGTACATAAGGGTTGATAATGTGAAGCAAGTACGATATCGTAAATTTGTGCATATGAAATTATCCGTTTAGCTATATGAATGCTATACTTTTGTTGTGCTGGAATTCCTTGCTCAAAACTTACTAAGCATAAATTGCTTACTCCGTTTCATTGCTCCTCTGTTTTATAGATTTGGTTCTCCAGCTATCGGACTCGGGATCTTGAGGTCAAAGTCGCCCACACTATCAAAGCCCCTTTTTGGTACAATTTTGGTTGAACTTCGAAATGGCATGTATAGGACTACCCGTTTGTTGTGGGTCGTGGACCCTTTGGACTTGTATAAATTTTGGATAGCCATGCGAAAATGGCTTATATGTGTTTGAGTATAATGTTATAATCATTTGGTGTGGATATGCTTGACAAGGATTGGCCACGGGGATGGTTAATCACTTTCATAAATTGTGCTATTTATGCAAAAAGGGCTAGTTGAATCATGGAAACCATGAAATAGGTAAAGTCTACCTTAAAGGCAAATGCTGACAGCAGCAGTGATGTAGATTTGGAAAATCACTAAAAATAGTAGGAATGGAATTAAATAGTGAATAAATTATGTAAACAAACCTTGATGAATCTACTTTCATAGGAAAGTAACGAAACAATCATACGGATAGTATGTTAAGAGATATTCAGGTTCTCGTGAGACAGGGCCAGAACGGTTTCTGGATTCCCTGTTCCAACTTTGGAAATTAATTATAAATTAAACAGAGATAATTAGGAGTCATACCATATATGGATAGATTCCTCTCTGAGTTTAGTTTCTATAGAAGCAAACGGCATCAGTATTGGAGCCCTGTACAAGGAGATATCCAAGTCGTAATGCGCAAAGGTCAGGGTAGTCGATCCCTGTAACATGGGAGACTTTGACTAATAAACTGTACTAATTGGCCCGACCAAAAATTCTAGAAAAAAAATATGTAGATGGGCATATGAGTCTAGTTTCAGGGAAAAATCACGAAACTGATTTTCGAGTTGTGAAACTCAAGATATGATTTTTAAAGCGACTAGTACGCAGATTGGCAGTGCCTGGGAAATATTTTTATAAGGGGTTTAAAGTCTGTTAACACCTCGTGTTCGACTCCGGTGTCGGTCTCGGGTTCGGGGTGTTACATACTAAGCTTTATAGCTTACTTTGTTATCTTTTTTATATTTATAGTGATTTAGAGGCTCGCTCGGGTTGGAAGTTATCGGAGATCATATCACACTGTCCAGCTATAGTTTGGTACTAATAAGCTTTGTGATATTGGCTATATGGCATGTATAGGTTTTGTGGTTTTTTGTTGAGTATAGGTAATATTGGTGATTGATGCGTATATGCTTGATGTGTATTTAGCCATTAGATTTGGCCTGACAATGATGTAGGTTTGATAAGTATAGTTATGGTTACTTTGGTTGGTTGTTGGAAATGTTTTTGGCTATTTGAAATGGCATGATTAAGTTATGTGGTTTAAAGTATATATATATTCCCATGTGATATGGATTATTTTGGTAAGCTTAATGATGGTTTAAGATATTCAAATGGCCATTTGGTATGTGTTGTGTAGTAGTTTGAGATGTACTCGGTTTTGGTTTGGTTTTTGAATGTTGAATTGGTTAATAAAGTAGAGTGATATAGTATATGTTATATATGTAAATCTTGGCTTATGAATCTTGTTGATTAGTATGTGATTTAGTTAAGTAAATGATTGTGATATAAGCTTTGAATAGATTAGAATTGAAATGGTCTATAACATGATGATTTGAGATTGATTTGGCTATTTAAATGTGTATGGAAATGGTACCATTTTGCCTTAAAGTAGGTAAACTGAAATTGGGGTGGCAAATTGGCTTTGCAAATGGCCTATTTTTGTCCACACGGGCAGAGACACAGGTGTGTGTCTCAGCCGTGTGTGACATACAGTCTTGCTACACAGCCATGTGTCCTCTGGTGTTGAAATTAAATTAAAGTCAGTATGCTCCACACAGTCTTACACACGGGCGTGTGACTGGCCATGTTGTACAAGTCAGTATTCCCCCTAATTAGCACACGGCCTAGCACACGGACGTGTGACTTGACCATGTTGCATAAGTCAGTATTCCCTACAAGTTTGGCACAGCCAAGTACATGGCCTGGAACACAGGCGTGTATGGCCATTTCAAAGGGCACACGGGCCAGGCACACGAGCGTGTGGTCGGCTGTGTGACCCAAGTCAGTATGTATGCCCTATTTCCACACGACCTGGGACACGGGCGTGTCTGGAGTCGTGTGAGGGACACGGTCTGTTCACATGGGCGTGTGACCCTTGTATGTTTGAAATTTTTCTAAGTTTCCAAAAATTTTATATGTTATTGGTTTAGTCCCGAACCATTTCTATAGCATGTTTAAGGCCTTGTAGGCCCATATAAGGGATAATGTGATTATGTGAAATGATTTATGAGAATGAATGCTTTATGTTTGAGTTATGTATGTTATATATTGTGAATTGATCGGTAATACCTCGTAACCCTCTTTTGATAGTGAGTACGGGTAAGGGGTGTTACATTTATTGGTATCAGAGCTACGATTTAGTTGATTCTAGGACTAACGTAGCATATGTGAGTCTAGCTATACATGTCATATAGAACCTGTGATAGTGTTATTTCTCCCGAATTTGACGAAAATTATTTTAATTAGACAGATATGCTTTCCAACTGAGCTAATTTCGATAGTGTAGAAAGTGGTACTCAAATATTTGAGCGAAAATGTGTTTATGAGGAGTTGAAATTCATAGAGGTATGAATAAAGGCTCATAATATTATGTTATTGATAAATGTTATGTTATGTACATGTATATGTGAGAGTTAAATTTGAGGCTTTACGACCCTTACCCCCTTTATCAGTGTAGTGTTATAATGAAATCTGTAAGATTTAGATTGAATAAGTTCACAAGTGTTGAATTATAGAGTTCTATGATTGAAGGATTAATACTGTGGTCAGGTAAGAGAATGAGTCAACAATAAAGGCAGTACTAGAAGAGATATTGGATTATTTTGAAGGCTATTTCGATTATGCAAAGGCACTATTAAAGAAAAGTTAACTTCGATGAAACAAAATATTCAGGTATGATATCTAAATAATGTATTAACTGGAAGTTCTACTTAACTGATTTCTGTTAGTGATGGGATAAAGAGGAATCAATAATGACAAAATTAGAAAATGGAATAATGTTTGAATTGGAAAGATATCTGAGTATAGCAATATAGTCGGATAGCTTATAATGATCTTGTCTGGGTATTCTACGTGATCAATTATTCTCAGAGGTATATGTGGCTATTTATTTTCGAATGAAACTCTTATCGTATAAGAACACTAGCTAAACATACTGATAGACGAAAGCATTGTTGGTTTGTTTGGGTTATGATTGGTGTTGCTCTATCTTTCTCTAGTATTCTATTCCATTGTGTTAATGGACAAGTCAACGGTAAAATCCATGTGATGCTAGTATTTTGTTTCTATTGGTTATTGTTTTGTTGAATATACATGAAGATTATATTACTTTTGTCACAATTGATTTCAGTGCTTATGAGTGATGTTTTCTTCTGGAATTTCTCTCGGATATCATTGAGATCTTTATCATTCTATATGGGCTATAATTTTCGAAAATTCTGTATAGTTCCATACCTTGAGATTTCACTACCTCGGTTTTATTATGATTCTAAGTGATTATTTGCAAGAGATATTCATTTGACGGGGATGAATATATTTATTATGATTATAATTTCTAGTTTGATCATGGGAGTACAGTGGTATTGTCATCAGATTTATAGAGGTTATGTTTCTACATTTATTTTTATTGAAACTATATTTGATTTTTTATGTTCAAAATGCACTATTAACAGCTGCGATATTATCTATTTATATGGTTGAGATGTTGGTCTTACTCTGGCATTTTGATTTTTTTTTATTTAACGGAGGTAGCTTCAATATAATATAACGCTTCAATGATTAATAGTTGAGATAGTTTTATTATAAAATCCTTTCTAGTTTTCTTGAAAAGGGAATTAACATCGGCAAAAGCATAGACAAGAGAAGATCAAGTTCAAATCTGTATAATAGTTATCACTTTCAGGTAAATTTGGATATATGTCAATGAGTAAAGACGGAATGTTATGTCATAGTCGAATTATGCAGTTTTTTTAAGAAGATCTATGACTAGTATCCTAAAGAAATTGTAATAAGTTGTATGTCTAAAAAGAAAGGTTTTCTTCGAAAAGTTATTATTTGACAGTCAAGATCTATTAAGTTATTTAGTTTGATCAGGTTATTTGTTTCAAAGGTTAATTGAGTTATATGTGTTTGAGTTTATCCTTGGGTTTGGGAATAAATTTTGTGTGTTCACAAGTAAATAGATGAATAGTCTGAATGAAGAATTCATATTTTAGAAGACATGATATAGAATTATATCCATCGAAACAGTTTTGTTTGAGAAATATTATTGTAAATTAAAGTTGTTTCGATTGTTGAAGTTTTCATTTGTGCAAAGTTTAATTTGGTTTAATATATGTTAATAAAGTTATAAACAGTTGAAAACACTATAAACTGAAGCATCAGTTTTGGTTCAGCCTGAATTGGGTAAAGAGTTTATGATTTTCAATCATGCGTCATTG
This sequence comes from Gossypium hirsutum, assembly GCF_007990345.1. NCBI lineage: Eukaryota > Viridiplantae > Streptophyta > Magnoliopsida > Malvales > Malvaceae > Gossypium > Gossypium hirsutum. Next base: position 41,542,075 of record NC_053435.1, on the reverse strand, counting down.
AATGGTTTGGAGAATGTTTTAGTACAAGAATGTACAGTGACGGCTTACACTTTCATACAGTTAAAGTTACATGAAAAGAGTTATTCGACGTGTGAATTAGAGATGGTTGACATTGTAATTGCATTGAATAGTTAGCGACATTAATTGTTTGGTGAGTAATATAACCATTGGATGACTGCAAGAATTTAAAATATTTGATGTTATAGAGAGATCTGAATTTGGGACAGCAAAGATAGCTTGAACTGTCGAAAGATTTTGAGTTAGTAATTGGTTATCTTCTTGGACACACAGTATAGTCACGAATATTTTAAGCAAGAAATCTTTGTGTGCTTTACAAGCGATGAATACGCGATTGATCTTATCAGATAATGGATAGATATTAGTTGAGTTAAAAGCTAAATTGATGTTTATCCCTCTATTTTGTGAATATCAGAAATGTATCAATGAATTGAAAGTTAAAAGAGTTCAACGTGGATTGACTTCTGATTTTGAGTTTCAGATTGGAACTGATGATTATTTGTTGTTTCGAGACAGAGTTCGTGTACCAAGAAATCCAGAGATTATACAACAATTGTTATATCTAGCTTACAGTGGTAATTATCTATCCATTCGGGGAATTCTAAGATGTATAATAATCTGAGACAATTTTACTGGTGAATGAGTCTAAAACATGATACTTCTGACTTGTATCCAAATATCTGATTTATCAATAGGTTAAAGTTGATTATCAAGTACCTTCGAGACTGTTACAGTCTGTGCTATTATCTGAGTGGAGATGAAATAAAATTTCGTTGGATTTTGTAAAAGGAAGATGTTATCTGAACTATTGTTGATTGTTGCAGAAGTTAGTTTATTTTATCTCAATATGTATAATTTCTTTCTTGATAGGCTAGCTAAGTTATACATTTCTGAAATTGTCAAAATTTTACATAGTGCCAGTCTCCATTATTTTGGATAAAGATCTGAGGGTTATATTGTGTTTCTAAAGAAAACTACTGTAAATTTTGGGTATGAGGTTGCATTGTAACACAACATTTCATTCTCCAACTGATGGATAATATGGGAAAGTGATGCAAATTCTCGAGATACGATTTGCTACTGTATCTTAATATGTGAAAGAAATTAGGAAAGGCAATTAATATTGGTTGAATTTGAGCATATTAATAGTTATCATATGAGTATAAAGATGACATTGTATAAAATATTGTATGATTACAATTGCCGAACTCAGTTGTTATGGGATAGAGCTTTGTGAGAAAAAGATTCATGAGATTTATTTCAACAGAGAAATTGAAGAGATAGTGAAAGTAATTCGTAACAGTTAGAAAGCAGTTTTAGATTGAAAGAAAACATATGCAGACTTGATACGTAAAAGCATTGAATTTTAGTTAATGAACTGAGTGTTTATGAAAGCATTGTTGTGAGAATAGAAATTTTCAAATTAGCTATAAGAGAAGCTGAGTTTGTGATTCATCGTGCCGTATGAGATTATTGAGAAAATAAAGCCAGTGGCTTATTCAACTTATATTACTGTTAGAACTTGAGAAGATCCATAATATGTTTCTTATATCTATGATGCGATGATTCAAATAAGACTCTTTGTTTATAATATCTTTTTCAGAAGATGAAATTCAGCTTGATATGACGTATAGCGAAGGATAGATCAAAATCTTAACTCATGAGATTAAAGAGTTGAGAACTCCGAGGCTATATGAGAAACTGATAAGGTTATAATAAAGCAAATCTCCATTTTATTCTCTGGTGAGATTTTCGGGGACGAAAATCTCTAAGGGGGAGAGTTGTAACAGTCCATTCTTGGGTCAAATCAGAATAGTGGTTTTGGGACCACAAATTCGAGGTCAAAATATTTATTTTATTATTTTAATAAAGTTTACAGCATGATAGAATTATTACGTGAAAGTTTCGTAAATAAATTTTACCGTTTAAATGCTTAATTAGGTAAAAAGGACTAAATCACGTAAAGTGTAAAATTTGAGTTCTATAAGAAAAAGGTGTCTAATTCCTATGGTTTTTAAATATGTTGGCCTTAAGTGGTAATTCTTCCATTTATAAAGATAGTGGACAATTATGGGCACTTTATCAAGTGAATTTGATGTTGTTATTAATGGATAAATATGTAATTCATTAATTTGGTATAATAAAATAATGGAAACAAAGATATCATCTTTGTTACTTTTTATCTTCCACCGAATATTGAGGTGAAAAACCATGGAAGAAAGCTTGCTAGGGTTCAGCCATGTTGATGCTCAATTGAAGGTCTGTTTTTGCTCTGTTTTTAATGATTTTTACGTTTTTAAAGATCGTTGTTTCGTATTCTAGCTAGCGTGTACCTTAGATTTTGAAATTTTTAAAGGTTTAACAAGTTTCCATTGTTGAATGCTTGAGTAATTTGATGAATTATGACAGATTATGAAAGTTTGTTAATAGTTAAACTCGTTTTGTAAAGTGATTTTTGACAAAAATGTCAAAAAGGGATTAAATTGTGAAAAGTCCAAATTGAGTGGTTGCAATGTGAAATAAATGAAATATGTGGGCTACTAGGGACACTAGTGAAATTCGGCTATGGTGAAATTGGATTAAATTGCTTGAATTTTTATTTTTGTGAAATAAGGACTAAATTGTAAAAGTTACGAAATAGTGGGGAAAAAATGTGATTTTACCAAAATGTGTAAATTGTGCTATTGAATGAAATGATGATTAAATAAGTAAATTTTGATATTATATAGATTGAGATAAACGAGATTTGGATCTAGAACGGCGGAAAACAAAGTATAAAATTAGTTGACTTAATTCGTCATTACAGAGAATGAGGTAAGTTCGTATGTTATAATTTCATTACGAATGTATTTTATATGCTTTGATATATCATGAATTGTGATAATGTGATTACGGATGAGTTTGAGAATGATTCGATGATGATCTAACAAGCATAAAATCCTGGTTGAAACTTAGGAATAGTTTAGGATGCTAGTGACATGTCATTAGGTTATTGTGTTGGCTTCGAGCCATGATATCGGCACTTCGGGTGTGAGTGATACCTTGATTTAGCTACGAGCCATGGTATAGGTACTCTGGGATAAGTTACCTTGATTTGGCTTTGGGCCATGGTATAGTTACTTATCGATTAAAATCTCTGAGTATCTGACTTCTATTCCGAATGGTTCAACCGGTAAATGAAAGACGAGAAAGTATACGAGGTTGGTACTAGTTGGTATAGGTATGTGTATAATCCGTTCTAGCTTTGAATTGAAAGATTGATGATGAATGTATATAGTTTTATGAATGAGCACTTGAAAGGTTTGATTGTTAAGGAAAGTTACATATCTTTGTATTGAAATTATTGGATTATATTTATGTGATTACATTGAGTTTATTCATACAAACTTAGTAAGCTTTTTAGCTTACTTTCTTATCTTTTTTTATTTATAATGATTCGGAGGCTCACTCAGGTTGGAAGTCATCGGAGATCATATCACACTATCCAACTATGTTAAGACAGGAGTTTCGTAAAAAATAGAAAAGCCCTTTTTTTATCAGATTTGAACCGACGACTTACACCTATTTCTTAAGGCGTTTAAAGAGCGCGACTCTTTGGTACTTATAAGCTTTGTGATCTTGGCTATATGGCATGTATAGGTTTTGTGGTTATTTGTTGAGTATTGATGCATATATGCTTGATATGTATTTAGCCATGAGATTTGGCTTGATAATTATTTAAGGTTTGATAAGTATAGTTATAGTTACTTTGGATTGGTTGTTGGAAGTGTTTTTGGCCATTTGAAATGGCATGATTAAGTTATGTGGTTTAAAGTATATATATATTCCCATGTGATATGGATTATTTTGGTAAGCTTAATGATGGTTTAATATATTCAAATGGCTATTTGGTATGTGTTCTGTAGTAGTTTGAGATGTACTCGGTTTTGGTTTGGTTTTTGAATGTTGAATTGGTTAATAAAGTAGATTGATATAGTATATGTTATATATGTGAATCTTGGCTTATGAATCTTGTTGATTTGTATGTGATTTAGTTAAGTAAATGATTGTAATATAAGCTTTGAATAGATTGGAATTGAAATAGTCTATAACGTGATGATTTGAGATTGATTTGGCTGTTTAAATGTGTATGGAAATGGTACCATTTTGTCTTATATAGGTACATTGAAATTGGGGTGGCAAATTGGCTTTGCAAATGGCCTATTTTTGTCCACACGGGCAAAGACACGGGCGTCTATCTCAGCCATGTGTGACACACGGTCATGCTACACGCCGTGTGTCCCCTAGTGTTGAAATTAAATTGAAGTCAGTATGCTCCACATAGTCTCACACACTGGCATGTGACTGGCCGTGTGGTACAAGTCAGTATACCCCCTAATTAGCACACGGCCTAGAACATGGGCGTGTGACTTGGCCGTGTTGCATAAGTCAGTATACCCTACAGGTTTGGCACAGCCTAGTAAATGGCTTGGCACATGAGCGTGTGTGGCCATTTTGAAGGGCAACGAGTTAGACACGCGGGCGTGTGGTCGGCCATGTAACCCAAGTTGGTTTGTATGCCCTATTTTTACACGGCCTGAGACACGAGCGTGTTTGGAGCCGTGTGAGGCACACGGTCAGTTCACACAAGCGTGTGACCCTTGTTTGTTTGAAATTTTTCTAAGTTTCTAAAAATTTTATATGTTATGGTTTAGTCCCGAACCATTTCTAAAGCATGTTTAAGGCCTCGTAAGACCATATAACGGACAATGTGATTATGTGAAATGATTTATGAGATGAATGCTTTAAGTTTGATTTATGTATGTTATATATTGTGAATTGATCAGTAATACCTTGTAACCCTATTCTGGTAGTGAATACAGGTAAGGGGTGTTACAGGAGTGGAGATATATATGTTTCCCGAGTAGACCGAGGTTCGACATTTTTTGCAAACTCTTATTTATACTCTCTATTTTAGTGTGTCTCGGTTGGACTAGCTCTTCGGAGCCATTGGTGTGTTTTGGATGGATTAGCTCTTATGAACATCTAATGTGCTTTAGATGGATTAGCTCTTATGAGCATATGGTGTGTTTTGGTTGGAATATTGATGTACTCTTTTCTGTAAGTCGTTCATCAAATTGTAAACCTCGGTAAGTTAGATTTTTGATGGTTTGTTCATGTACTTAAGTTTTGATTGAATTTTACAATTCACCAGTGAGATTGTGGATGATAGTGAACACATATGATTGTATTATTATAATTTGATTTGTTGTACTTACTTCAGTAAGATTTATTGTTTTTGTATGTCGAACTTACTAAGCTTAAATGAGCTTGCTTATGTTATTTTCTATCCTTGTAGATGTGTTGAAGGTTGGACAGTCAGATCAGCACTCAAGTCACACTATACTCTCGTTTTCGGTAGTTTTTGGAACGTTCATTTTGGATTATATGGCATGTAATAGGCTTGTATGTCATTACTATTGTTTAGGATATGTAAAATGTTAAGTATGATCGTAAGTGCAAATAATCAACTTATATGATATATGAGAATGAGGTAAGATGTTTTAATGCAAATATTTATGATATGTGTTAATGTAATATTGTGATTAAGGTGCCTATGAGAGAAACATTGGTGAGGTGTTAGACTTTGTGAATTGATAAGTTATGGTTGATGATTCATTTTGATGTATAATTATATATATATACTTGCAGTATCAATGAGGATACATTAGTTAGGCACTTAGGATGGTTGATTTAGCATGTTTTTAGCTTGTTTAATGGCACTTTGAATAGGTCTTTTGGTTGGTAAATGGATTACTTAGAGTCAAAGTAAGTTTGAATTGGTAAACTTGTTGTTTAAGGTTTATTTTGGGTCCATACGACCTGAGAGACAGGCGTGTGACTCAACCGTGTGAGACACACGGCTTGGTGACATGGCTGTGTGTCATCTAATGAGTTCTTTAGGGTGCAAGTTAGTGAGTTACACGGCCTAACATACGGCTTGACACACGGGCATGTGGGGCAACTCAGAAAGTTACACAGGTGTGGAGATAGGTTGGGACATGGCCGTGCGTCCCTAGTTTGATTGTTACACGGCCTGATACACGTGCGTGTGTCTCAACCGTGTGACCCCTATTTCATAAATTTTGCATCTTTTTCCTAAACTTTCTAAAATGTTTCAAATTGGTCCCAAATTATTTCTAGGTTATTTTTAGAGCCTCGAAAGCTCGATTTAGGAAAGTTTTGCATGAGTATGAATGGTTTATGATATGATTATTATGCTGATTGATCAAATGTTTATATGTTTTTTATTTTTCTTTAATACTCTGTAACCCTAATCTAGCGACAGAAACAGGTTAGAGGTGTTACATTTAGTGATATCAGAGTTACGATTTAGTTGATTCTTAGACTGAATGTAGCATGTTAAATGTCTAGAATTACATGCCATATAACCTGTGATAGTGTGACGTGTTTGATCTGATCTAACCTTTGTTTTTCTTATAGATTGTAAAGATGCTAGATGGATTTGATCATGCTGACAATGATGATGTTAATAGTAATATACCAACCTCATATCAAGCGATGAATAGTAATATCCTGATTCCACAAGTACAAGAACATGAACTTAAAAACATGTTCTTTGGGTTTATGAACCAGTAGTTTAGTGAGTTTATGCAAATTAATACTTTGACTCAATGACCTCCACCCCCTATTATACCTCTTGTTGCACCTCCACCTCCTCCTATGACTAAATCTAGTCGACGAATTCCGATAGAAAAGCTTAGGAAGTGTGGTGCCAAAGAATTTCGAGGTAGATTAGAAGATGATCTAGTTAAAGCTAAGTATTGACTTTAGAACATCTTGTGGGTTTTCGAAAAAATGGCCAGCCCTCCCAATGATTTTCTTAGATGTGTCATTTCATTGCTAAAAGAAGAAACGTACAATTGGCGGACTATATTGGTACCTGTGGTTCTGAGAGAGAAAATTTTTTGGGATTTATTTTAGATCGAGTTTAAAAAGAAGTATGTCAGGAAACAGTATCTGGACAAGAAAAAGAGGAAATTTCTTGAGTTACGAAAAGGAAATAATTCAGTGGCTAATTACATGAAAAAGTTTGTATATCTCAGTAAATATGCTCGAGAAATTGTGTCTATTGAATAAGAGATGTGTATCCGATTTGAAGATGGTCTAAATGATAAAATCAAAATGATGATTGCAGGTAATGAAATTCGAGAATTTGTTGTCTTATCTGATCGTGCACAGAAAATGGAGGAAGTGTACAACCACAAGATACAAAAGGATAGACGGATTCGAGAGTTTAACAAGAGAAGTTCTTCTAAGTTATTTTCTACCACCAGAAAAAAGGCTAGAGAAGACATTAGCCAAGCTACTTCAATGTCTGAGCATCCGAACAAAAATAAATCGATTCAAGATGATTTTAAAACTCCTACAAAACTAGTTGATAGTGTGGGAAGTGTATGGAATGCTCCGAAGCCCAGTTGTAAACATTATGGAAAATTTCATCCTGGCAAATGCAAAGCTAAGTTGGGAGCTTGTTATAGATGTGGGTCGACTGATCACTTCCTCTAAAATTGTCCTAAATAGGTAAAAGAAAATGAAGAATAGAATGAAAAGCAAATTTCCATAGCTCGGAAAGGTGGACATCTGGGTCAAAACAATACTGGTAGGACTACTCGTACGGGAGCAAAAGACACCGTTGTTCAGTCAGAGGCTAAATGTAACACCCCTTACCTGCATTCAATGCTGGAACAGGGTACGAGGCATTACCGAACTTATCACACAAATAACCATACAATTTCGAGTCATGAATTTGCGTCCAAATTAAAACCCTTTAATCATAAAATCCCTGATACGAGCCTACGAGGCTCAAAACGTGCATTGGAAGTGATTCGGGACTAAACCAGGAACCTTAGAAAATTTTATAAAACTTAGAAAATTTTCCACTAAACAAGGGTCACATGCCCGTGTGGATGTGGGACACACCCGTGTGGGCAGGCCGTGTGGCTACACATGCCCGTGTCCCGACCCTGTGTAACTCACTGACTTGTAACCCATGAACAAATTGAGATCACACGGCCAAGTCACACGCCCGTGTGCTAAGCCGTATGAAAAATTAACTTTCATGAAATAGGTGCGGGCTTCACACGACCAGGGCACACGCCTGTGTTTGAGGTCGTGTCGTCCACACAGTTGAGACACACGCTAGTGTCTTTGCCTGTGTACTCAATTTTGAGCATTTTGTTTCTAAAAATTAAGGTGTAGGGGACACACGGTCGGAACACACGCCCATAGGGCAGACCGTGTGTCACGCCTGTGTGTCTACCCGTGTGGATAAAAATAAGGCTATTTACCAAGCCATTTTGCCATCCAAGCATATACATACAACCAAACATCAACAACCAAGACATCAACTCATCATTCATGAAAGGCATCATTTCTTATAACCAATAGTGGCTCATTTCCATTGGCCTTATACAAAATGAACTTCTAACCAATATAAGCAACAACATTTGGCCAAATCAATTATGACACATAACAAAATGTCCAAGTCCCCTATTCATGCCATAACTCAAAATGTTGAATTCATTGGTACCAAAATAATAGTTGATAGTGTAAATGGATTTCCGACGATCTCTGGACCTGAGCTATCTTGGTTTCACTATAAGACAAGGGAAAGAAAGGGGAGTAAGCTATATAGCTTAGTAAGTTCATATGCAAATAATATGCATCTTAACAACACCTTAATCATGCAATTTATATAAAGTGAGATAACATAAATGTTACTAAAATCTCATAGTCATAACTTGCTCAGTCACAACCTTACCAAGAGTTCATCACCCATCGAGTTTATTACTTATGAGTTCTATGTGCATACCTTTACCAACTCATATCCTTTCACATATTTGACATTCCTGTTGAACACTTGGAATATTATCGGATACTCAGAAAATCTTTCACGTAAGTGCCACATATGTGGTCAAAGCTGCCTCATATCTCATAACACATATAGGCTCACTCTCGAGCTATTCACAGGCCTGCTCACAAAAGCTGCCAGTCAGGACATAACTATACAGTGCCACTCACACAAGCTATCAGGTAACCACAACATATGCCGAAATACCTAGCCACCCGGATCACATAAACATATATACACCTGGGGTTCCTAGTGATATGTCACTCGTATCCTATTCTATTCCTAAGGTTCAACCGGGATTTCTTGCTTGTCAAAATTTTGTCGAATATGTCCAAAGAGTCTATCACACAATTCATGCAGTAATAAAGCATTTAAAACATAAATATAACATTGCATTAATTACATATGAACTTACCTCGGTACAAAAATAGTAGATTTGGATCTAATCATCAAACACTTTGTTTTTCTCTCGTTCTAGGTCCAAACCTCATTTTTCTTGATCTATAATAACAAATTTAACTCATTAAATACTCACATTATTCAATTTAGCCTAAAAATCATATTATGAAAAATTACATTTTTTCCCCTAATGTTTCACATTTTTACAATTTAGTTTCTAAGCTCATAAAATGAAATGTATTCAATGTCTTCAAAACCCAAGCCTAGCCGAACCATTTTCATACATACCAGGCCACATTTTACATTTAATCACATTTTTAGCATTCATTTTATAACTTTTACAAATAAGTCATTTTTTACATTTTTATCGAAAATCACTTAGCAAAAGTTGTTTATCTAACACCAAACATGCATTTACTAGCATTAGACATCAAAATACACAAATATCTAACATAGGAAAAATTTTAAACTTCATCTTTCTTTGAAATTGTTCATTCAAGTAGCTAGATTAGGTTACAAGGATCTCAAAAACATGAAAATCATTAAAAACAGGGCTAGAACAGACTTACAATCGAGCTTGAAAGCTTGGCAAACCCTAACTGTGTCTTCTCTTGTGATTTTCAACCATGGGAGGATGAAATTGAGAAGATGACATCTTTTATTTGTTAAATTTTGTCTTTATTAGCCAAATGACCAAAATGCCCTTAATGCCAAACTTTGAAATTTCACCCTACCATGTCCATTTTTGTCCAACTAAAGTAAAATGGTCTAATTACCATTTAAGGACCTCTAATTTAAAATTTCATAGCAATTAGACACCTCTAGCTTCTAGAACATACATTCTACACATATTACAATTTAATCCTCTTAGTCAAATTGGACACCTTATCAATAAAATTTCTTCACGAAATTTTCACACAATCATTCAACCATACTGTAGACCTTAAAAAATATCACAATAAATATTTCTACTTCAGATTCGTGGTCCCAAAATCACAATTCTATTTGACACTAAAACAGGCTGTTACAACTCTCCCCCCAAGGGATTTTCGTCCCCAAAAATCTTACCAAGAAATAGGTTTGGGCACTGTTTTCTCATAACTTCCTCAAGTTCCCACTTAGCCTCCTCAGGTTCCCACATAGCCTCTTCGACCCCATGTCGTTGCCACAAAACTTTCACTAGGGCTATGCTTTTATTTCTCAACTGTTTAACTTTTCGAGCCAAAATCTTGATCAGTTCTTCACCATAAGTCATATCAGGTCTAATCTCAACTTTTGTTGGTGAAACCACATGTGAAGGATCAGAAGATATCGTCACAACGTCAACACATGAAACACATTATGAATCCTTTCCAACTCTATCAGCAAACCTAATCGATATGCCACCGGCCCTATTCTTTCAATAATCTCATACGGCCCAATGAAACGTGGACTTAACTTGCCTTTACGGCCAAATCTCAGAATCTTCTTCCACGGAGATACTTTCAGAAATACCTTATCACAGACTTGAAATTCAATTTCTTTTCGTTTCAAATCAGCATACGATTTCTGTTTATCCAAAGTGGCTTTCAAACAATCTTGAATTACTTTCACTTTCTCTTTGGTTTCTCTAACCAAATCAACCCTATGAATCTATCTCTCACTGAAAACTGTTGTTATAAGCATATCTTCGAGAATCTGTATCGTTCTTTCAGATTGACCGTCGATTTGCGGATGAAATATAGTATTAAAGTTCAACTTTGTACCCAAAGCTTCTTACAACTTCTTCCAAAATTGTAAAGTAAATCTCGGATCTCTATCCAATATAATTGAAATAGGCACTCTGTGCAATCTCACAATTTCAGCAATGTACAATTCAACTAGCTTATCAAGTGAGTAGTCGATACGTACCAGAATAAAATGAGCTGATTTTGTCAATCTGTCAACAACAACCCAGAAGGCATCTTTCTTTTTCGGAGTCAAAGGCAAACCCGTTACGAAGTCCATCGTAATCATATCCCATTTCCATTCGGGTACAATCACTAGGTGAAGTAGACCCAAAAACACTTGGTGTTTAGCTTTTACTTGTTGATAAATCAAACATTTTGATACAAATTTAGAGATATCTCATTTCATACCTGACCACCAATACAATTTCTTCAAACGTACTACCCAGATGAATTGATAAACAACCACTGTGTGCTTCATGTAAAATTTTTTGAATAAGTTCATCATTTTTCAGTACACATACTCTATCTCAGAACATTAAACAATCATCCAAACTGATCCAAAAGTCTGAATCACTACCCAATTCACACTGAGCTCTTTTGGCTTGCAATTCACTCTCATTTTTCTAAACTACACAAATTTTCTGAATAAATGTCGGTCTAGCTCTCGTCTTAGCCAAAATTGAATCATCATTAGACAAAGTCAGCTTTGTATTCATAGCTCTCAAAGCAAACAAGGACATTCTGCTCAAGGCACCTGCGACTACATTCGCCTTTCCCGGATCATAGTCAATTACTAATTCATAATCTTTCAGTAACTCGAGCCATCTCTGTTGTCACAAGTTCAGATCTTTCTGAGTCATTAAATATTTTAAACTCTTATGATCAGTAAAAATATGGCATTCCTCACCGTACAAATGATGACGCCAAATTTTTAAAGCAAAAACAACAACAGCCAATTCCAAATCGTGCGTCGAATAATTTTTTCTCGTGTGGTTTCAACTATCTCGAGGCATAAGCTATCACTTTTCCTTCTTGCATCAATACACAACCCAAACCATTCAATGAAGCATCACTATAAATTACAAATTCTTTTTTTGATTCAGGCTGCACTAAAACTAGCGCTTCAGTCAATAATGCTTTCAATTTCTCAAAACTTTGCTGACATTTTTTGGACCATTGAAATTTAAAATCTTTTTGCAACAACTTGGTCATAAGAGTAGCAATCATTGAAAATCCTTTGACAAAACGTCAGTAATAAATGGCTAAACCCAAAAAGCTTCTAACTTTCGATACATTCCTTGGTGGTTTCCACTCAACAATTACTAAAATCTTACTTGGATCAACCCGAATACCATCAACTAAAACGATATGTCCCAAAAATCCAACTTCTCAAAGCCAAAACTTACTTTTACTGAAATTAGCAAACAATTTCTTACCTCTCAAGGTCTGCAATACAATTCTTAAATGCCCAGCATGCTCGGACTCATCTCAAAAATTAATCAAAATATCATTGATGAACATAACCACAAACTTATGTATACGGTCGGAAGATCCAATTCATCAAATCCATAAATACGGAAGAGGTATTAGTTAATCGAAAAGGCATAACAAGAAATTCATAATGCCCATACCTTGTCCTGAAAGTGATTTTCGGCACATTTGACTTTTTAACTCTCAACAAATAGTAACCCAATCTCAAATCAATTTTCGAGAAAATTGTTGCTCCTTTTAACTGATTAAAGAAGTCATCAATCCTCGTTATAGGATACTTGTTCTTAATGGTAACCTTGTTGAGTTGTCAGTAATTAATATAAAGTCTCATAGATCTATCTTTCTTCTTTACAAATTGATAAACCATAATTTATACATATTTCTATCCCATGCTTAGCACATTTTATGGATGATTTTTCCTTAAAATTAGTGAATTCGATGCTCCTAATGCCTTAATTTCATGTTTTATACTTAGTTGAGCATAGGAGAGTGAAAGTAACGAGAAACGGGCCAAAAACAGAGAAAAAGGGCCAACGTACAAAATCAACACGGCCTGGACCTCCTCACACGGGCAGACCACACGGCCGTGTCAATTTGGAAAAATCGTAGCACGCCTCACACGGGTGGACCACACGCCCGTGCTTATTTAACAGGCTTGACCACGACCTGAAGTAATTGCACACGGGCGTGTCCCTGCTGAGCCCAAGTTTAGTCCAATTCGGAAAAGGCCAATTTTGAGTGTTCTTAGGCATTCCAAAGCCTATAAATACACCCTAAAAGAGGAGGAAAGAGGACACATAGAAAGGGAAGCAGGGAACTGCTCAAGGAAAGCCGATTGATCCATCTCAGAAGCCGGATTGATCATCAAGACTGAAGATCTCCCCTTAATTTCCCTTCAGGAGTTTTAGGTTGTTCTTTATGTTTTGTATTCATTATTCTTCAGAGATGTTTACCTTTTTAGTTATGAACTAAAACCCCTAAATACCTAAGGGAAATGAAACCTAAGATAGATCTTGTTATTATTATCTGAATTGTATGATAAATATTTGACTTGTTCTTAATTATGTGTTCTTAATTCTTGTTTTGATATTCCAGGATATTGATTCAAGTTAAGCTCTTATTCAGAGGAGGAATAGACCCTGTCTAATAGTACATTTGTCATAATTAAGCGGAGTTGGTTGCGCACCTAGAGATAGAGTGACAAGATTTTACCGGATTAGGGTGAAACCTAATAAGGGGATTCATAGATAGAGTTAATGCAACCCTAGGGAGTTAATTAGAAAGAGATTTCAATTATTCAACCTAGGGTTAGATGTTGTTAGTCTCAGGAGGGATAATAATATAACTTAGGGATTTCTACGGATCAAGTCAAATGAATAAATCGTCCGATTCAGAGTCAAATAACAAGTGAAGTCTAGGTGGATTTTTCCTTAGGTATTGTCTTAATTCAATCGTTTTTTCCAAAAGTAATTCCCGAATTCTACTTTCTGTGATTTCTTAGTTTAGTTAATTAGTTAGCTGAAACAAACCCCATTATTCTTAGGCTACGTAATAAAAAGAAAGTTAATACCAGTACTTTTAGTTCCTTTGGGTTCGATAATCCGGTCTTGCTAAAGCTATACTACTGTTCGATAGGTACACTTGCCTTCATCGTGATAATAGTTAGTTTCAAGAACGATTCATTATAAATATTTAAAACCTATCACGAATATCACGTACCAAGTTTTTGGCGCCGTTGCCGGGGAACTAAGATATTAGGAAGACTCGATTTTTATTACTTTAGCCATTTACTTTTACTGCAATTTAAATTTTATTCTAATTTTTATTACTAATTCTTTCTTTTCCCTTTTTCTGGCAAGTTCTTATAGTTTATGACTAGAAGAAACTCGTTAGGACCATTACTTTTTGACAGTGAGATCGATTGCATAGTTCTCAAAAACCAAAGAGAAATAAGGTGAAGCTTAAGATATACAGAGAACGAGCAAGAGGACGATATTCAAACCACAACCAAGGAGATGACTGAAAACCAAGAAAATTCGCTGCCTCCTGCGATTGTTGTTAATCAGAATCTTGCTCCGCGCACTATGTATGATTATGCTAAACCTAATATAATAGGAACTGAGTCAAGTATAGTTAGACCTGCTATTGCTGCAAATAATTTTGAACTGAAACTTTTGAACTGAAACCTAACACAATTCAAATGATACAACAGTTTGTTCAGTTTGATGGTTTACAGGACGAGGATCCCAACGCTCACTTGGCAAATTTCCTAGAATTTTACGATACATTTAAAATCAATGGCGTTTTTGATGATGCCATACGTCTTCGGTTGTTTCCCTTTTCATTAAGGAATAAGGCTAAATAGTGGTTGAACTCGTTACCACGAGGGTTAATCACTACTTGGGAACAAATGACCGAAAAATTTTATTAAAATATTTTCCACCGACTAAAATAGCCAAATTACGTAATGATATCTCTTCTTTTGTGCAGATGGATTTAGAAACACTCTACGATGCATGGGAGAGATACAAGGACCTTTTGAGAAGGTGCCCTCACTATGGGTTACCACTTTGGCTACAAGTTCAAACGTTCCATAATGGCCTGAATCCTTTGACTCGGCAGATGATTGATGCAGCCGCTAGAGGAACTATCAATAATAAGATACTTGAGGCAGCTTACGAATTTATTGAAGAGATGTCACTGAATAACTATCAGTGGCAAGTTATGAGAACAAAGTCGACGAAAGCAACCGGTGTCTTCAACCTCGACGCAGTTACTATTATATCTAACCAAGTGGAACTCTTAAATAAAAAGATTGATGGTTTGTGTGGTTCTACTCAGGTACATCCAGTGATGAGGTGTGATTCGAATGGAGGAGGAGCATGCACAGAATATCAACCCTTCAACCCTAGCATCAAGGAGGAACAAGTCCAATATATGGGTAACAATAACTCTAGACCCCAAAATAACCCATATAGTAACACTTATAATGCAGGTTGGAGGAACCATCCCAATTTCTCGTGGGGCGGTTAAGGAAATCAAAGGCCACAACATCCTCCGGGTTTTTAACAACCACCTTACCAATAGGAAAAGAAGCCGAACCTTGAAGAGATGCTCTCAAAGTTTATATCAGTGTCAGAAACTCATTTTTAGAATACCAAGACAGCACTTAAGAATCAACAAGCATCGATCCAAGCGCTCGAAACTCAAATTGAATAGCTTGCCAAGTTGATTTCTGAACGACCACAAGGTAGCTTGCCAAGCAACATAGAGTCTAACCCGAGGGAGCAACTCAACGTGATTACTTGTCAAGATGAGGAAGGGTTAGTCACACCTGAATCAGAACCAAGGCAAGAAACTAAGATAAGCAAAGGTAAAGGTGAGGTAGACCATAATGAGCAGAAACCAGTAAGTACAGAATACAAACCTCGTGTGCCATACCCTAATGCGACAAGGAAAGACCGCTTAGATGAACAATTTGGTAAATTCCTTAAACTCTTAAAAAAATTACATATTAACTTATCATTTATTGAAGCTCTATCACAGATGCCAAATGCAATGAAATTTTTAAAGGAGCTTTTAGCATATAAGTGGAAGTTGGACGGGGCTTCGTAAGTGAAGCTAAACACAATTTGCTTAGCTATTCTACATAATAAACTACCCAACAAATTGAAAGATCCAGGGAGTTTTACAATTCCTTACTTAATTGGTAGTTTAGATGTTAATAATGCATTAGTTGATTTAGGGGCTAGTATTAATGTTATGCCTTACAAGATGTTTAAACAACTAGGTCTTGGGAAACCTAAACAGACTAGGATGAGCATTCAATTAGCAGATAAAACTATAAGGTTTCCTAGGTGTATTATTGAAGATGTGCTAGTTAAAATCGATAAATTTATATTTCCTGCTGACTTCGTTGTTCTAGACGTAGAGAAGGATAGCAACACTTCTTTGATTTTAGGAAGGCCCTTTTTAGCAACTGCTAGAACGATTATTGATGTTGGCATAGGTGAGCTCACACTTTGTGTGGGAGATGAAACAATCACCCTTCAAGCTCGTAATTCTGGCAACACATCGAAAATTGAAGGTGATTGTCTAAATCATTCTACTAAAACTAACAATATGGTGCAACCTACTTTGCAGGAAATGAGCTCGAAGGAAGTACATGAGCCATTTTCAAGCAATAGTAGAGGACCTATTCGTAAAGAACGAAGGCTACAAATCGAGGAGCTAGATGAATGGCAGACACATAAACCAAGAACACAAGATAAACTAAAACTACACCAGAACAAGCTTAATACCTTTCCAAATCAACTTAAGGTTGGAGATAGAGTTTTATTAGTTGCCGCAAATCCTCACATTCTCACTGCCAAAACTGCCAAACCAAATGAAGAAATCCTTCTTACAGTACTTAGCATTTTCCCATTCGGTACAGTTGAGGTAAATCATCCCAAGTTCGGCACTTTTAAGGTAAAAAATACCCTCCTAAAACCTTATTTTGATGAGATTCACAGCAGGAATGAGGAGTATAAACTCCTCGAACCACCATGACCATTCAATGGAAAGGTAAGTCAAGCTTAGACTATAAATAAGTGCATCTTGGAGGCAACCCGAGCACTAACTGTATTAACTTCTTTAAATTTTAGTGTTTAACACCTAACTTACTAATGAAGCTCTTGAATACAAGTTTACCACGTAGACACGGCCAAGCACACGGGCGTGCTTAGGGCCGTGTGAAAATAGGGCAAAGATTTCTCCAACACGGGCTACGATAAATCACCACGGCCGTGCGACATGGCCGTGGGTGAACCTGTCAAAACAAAACGGGCATGCAACATGCCTGTGCCTAGAAACCGTGGCCAAACCTGTCAAATTAACACACGCTCGTGCCAAGCAACCGTGGCCGAACCTGCCAAAACAACACGGGCGTGGGAGAAGCAAACAGAGATAGACACGACCGTGCAACACGGCCGTGTGCACCAACATGCCCAAGGTACACTGGCGTGGGAAAATTGTCAGAAGCGCCCAAATTCAAAATTTACAAATCACACGGGCAAAAATTGGGGAACACGGGCGTGTTCCCTGGTGTGTGTCCCAAGATCTATAAATACCCTTCACTGTTCATCATCTCCGTCACCCAAAATCCCTAACCCTAGCTGCTGCAAGTCCACAAGACCTCCCTAACACACCCGTGCACTGCTTTCAACCCCATTTTTAACGCTTATTCTCCTCTTTCTAGCGTACACCATGTCATCTTCACGAGGAAAGAAAGCCGCCGTCCCTACTTCGAAGAAAAGGAAGGGAGCATCATCTTCCTTGGGTCCTACCGTAGAAATTTGTCACCCTTTCCTAGAGCTCCCCATTGGGCCTCAAGAAGAACTTTTCCAGGTTCTACGAGCCTGACCCTTGGAAATGGGCCATTGTATAGACTGCGCTACGCTAGAACAAGTCCAACTCGTGGATGCAATTAGGGCCCTCCTCACCGCCGATCCTTGGGGGCTTTTCTTTGAGATTGTCGAGCCGACATATCTTGAACTCACGATGGAACTCTGCTCAACGTTCCATCTTTAGATCGTGATGGCTCGTTTTGATGACCCAGGAACTATCTAATTTTGCCTCGGCGGTCTAGTCCGCCAATTGAACGTCCTAGAGTTCGGAACTGCACTAGTCCTTTACATTGAGGAGTTCATGGAGGAGAATGAACTCCACGCTTTCAATCACCACATCCATCACTCTCCTTCACGGTGTTGGAACGCCCTCGCCCTCAGCGCTGCCTCCTACAATCCTAGCCACCCCAAGGCATCGGCTCTCCCTCCATCTCTGAAGTACTTACACGCCATTTTGGCTCACACGTTAACAGGAAGAAGAGAGAGCACTGGCATCGTCAACACTCACGATGCCTACTTTCTATGGTGTATGTCACACGGGCACATCATAGACCTTGCTTATTTCATTGCCCTCGCCATTCAACATCAGACGGAGCGACATAGGAAGGGGGTCATCTCCATCGGGCCCTATCTGAAATGGTTGGCTCGACACTTCGGGCTCCTCAACACAGTAGCCCAATCATCCTCCCTCACTCTCATGGGCCAGATGTCCCCACAGGGCATCTCGAGCATGCTAAGTATGATGATGATCGAGAAATGACGTGGCACATTCCCTCTTCAATACCATCTCGCCCAATCCACCAATGAGGAGACCCCCGAGGATATTACTGATGATGTCCCTCCACGTCACGAGGACCCACTGTCTCAGCCACCACCACCCTCTCGTCCAGTTCATGCGGCGGCTTCATACGCTGACATGTCTAAGTGCCTAACTCGATTCGAGCAGTAATGTTTTCAGCGCTTCGATCACATTGATGCTACACTTCCACATCACATCGCCACCCCCACCTCGCTAACCATCTAGCGATGAAGATGTTTAAAAACTTTTATTTATTATTTTATGTTTTTACGTTTATTTTATTTTATGACTACTTTTTATTTTTCTTTCACCTTATTTTTATTATAACTTATAATTATTATGTTACAAATTTTAATTTCGGCTAATTCATATTGAGTACTTACTATTCTTTATACATTTCCTAAAAGAGTTCTTGATTCTATCATAATTATAAAGAGCTCCAAAGCTCACTATTACTCAGGGACTCGAAACTCCACCGGGGAAGGTTCTCCACGACTTCCATGTCCTGCTCGACCATGACCATAACCAACTTCAAATATAATATTCTTTTGGTGCAGGACTTATGGACTAATGAACCTCTACCACCACCGGAGTACCCTCCTCCACCCTCACGGCCGTGCGGTAAGACCGTGTGAAAACATGGCAAAAATTTCTTCCCCAACACGGGATGCAATAAGTAGCCATCGCCGTGTGACATGGCCGTGGGCGAAACTGCCAAAAAAACATGGATGTGCAACACGCCCATGTTTTGAAACCGTGGGTAAACTGTCAATCTAACACAGGCATGCACCTGCCTACACGAGCGTGGGAGAAGTGAACGGAGACCGATACTACCGTGCAACATGCCCGTGTACACCAATGCGCCTAATTTCAAAAAGTACGAAACGCATGGGCTGAGCTTAGAGCACACGAGCGTGCCCCTCGGCCGTGTGCCCCAATTTCTCTATAAACACCTATTATTTATTTTATTTTATTTTTATCTCTATATTTTGAATTTTTTTATTTCCTTTTAATACTATTTCATCCTGAGTTTGTACAATTTTTATTCTTCGGCTATTTCATTATGAGTAATTATGCTTTAGTATACCTCTTAAAGAGTTCCTGATTTGATCACAGTCACAAAGAGCTCCTAAGCTCATCATTACATAGGAACTAAAAACTCCACCGAGAAAGGTTCTCCACGACTGCCATGTCCTGCTCGACCACGACCATAGCTACCACCAGATATAATATTCTTTTGGCACAGGACTTATGGACTAATGAACCTCTACCACCACCGGAGTATCCTCCTCCACCCTCATGCCAATTATTTTCCAAAACTCTAGTTCAGGGAAATTCATTCATCACTCAGGAAGTTTCACTTCTCTCCCTATCTTATTTTTATATTCTTTTCTATATATCTATCTTCGTACATTGAGGGAAATGTACATATTAAGTGTGGGGGTATTCATTTCACTATCAGAAAAATCCCAGAATGATTGCTTTGTTCTCTTGAAAAGCTCTCATATCATGTTTAGGATAAATTTTGATTGATTTATGACTTTTATTGATATATCTTGAACTAAAACATAGGCAATTATGCATTGATTGTTTAAACTTTAAGACATTAGGGAATCAAGCATGATAAGTTGATTTTTGAAGAATTAAAAACTTTTATGTTGTTTCCCTAAGTTTAGGTATTTTCTTGAGTTGAAATCCACAAGCTTAAACATCAAAAAACCATAATTTTTGTGAGATCTTGAGCCTTTAGAGCATCTATTATTTCTTTCATGCTCATTTTCATTATGAGTGTATTAGTATTGAATTGTTATTCTAGAACTTGCTTGATTATACATGTCAAGACCACACTATTTGATTTGATATGTCAAAATGATAAAGGCACTTAGGTTTAACCCACTCACTCCACAAAAGCCTACCTTCACAATTAACCCTTAGTGAACCCCCTTGAGCCTAACAACCCATTCATTGATGTACCCTCAATATTAACCTATAACTTATTATTGTTGAAATCCCCTAAATTAATTTGATCCCTATTTTTGTCAAGATTTGTGTTGGAATAGTTTCTTAGCTATGTTTTATTCTATTTTGTAATTTGACTTGTTCTTAAAATATATATATACATGTATACATTTTAGTAGTAGTGATCTACTGAGCTAAAGAGTTAAATTTCATATTCTAAAAAAGCTCTGTTGTACACAATTGATGACTAGCCATTTTTCTAGCTAGGCAATTTTTCAATTCAATCTCGATTCTAACCCTTTCTTTCAGCTTGTGACCATACCCTCTAACCAAAGCCACGTTACAACCCTCTAAAGACCTTTTGATTGATGTTTCATCTTAACTTATAGTGGTGGAGATTTGGTTTTCATGCAAGCCTAGGGTAATGACTTTTCATTATTTGAGTGCTTCATTTATTATCCTTAAATACCTCAAGTGATTTGAGTGAATCTTTAGTGAGGATGTGAAACTCTATGACATTTTGAATCAAAGGTAATTACTTAGACGAGGGGAGACACCTATGTTTTCATGATACAATACTCAACTTGGAATATTTGAAACTTTGATGTTCTTTCAGTTGAATTTTCAAAGTATGATTACCTATAGATTATTTTGAGATATTAGTGATAGAAATTAAAAGTTGAGAAGAATTTATTTTGATTATAAGTTGAGGATTTTGCTTGAGGACAAGAAAATGCTTAAGTGTGGGGGTATATGATAAACCGTAATTTATACATATTTCAATCCCATGCTTAACACATTTTATGGATGATGTTTCCTTAAGATTGGTGAATTCGATGCTCCTAATGCCTTAATTTCATGTTTTATACTTAGGTTAGCATAGGAGAGTGAAAGGAATGAGAAACGGGAAAAAAATAGAGAAAATGGGCCAATGTACGAAATCAACACGGCCTAGACCTCCTCACACAGGCAGACCACACGGCCGTGTCAATTTGGGAGAATCGAGCATGACTCACACGGGTGGACCACACGCCCATGCCTATTTAACAGGCTTGACCACGGCCTGAAGTAATTGCACACGGGCGTGTCCCTGCCGAACCCAAGTTTAGTCCAATTCGGAAAAGGCCAATTTTGAGGGTTCTTAGGCATTCCAAAGCCTATAAATACACCCTAGAGGAGGAAGAAAGAGAACACACAGAGAGGGAAGCAGGGAACTGCTCAAGGAAAGCCGATTGATCCATCTCAGAAGCCGAATTCATCATTAAGACTGAAGATCTCCCCTTAATTTCCCTTCAGAAGTTTTGGGTTTTTCTTTATGTTTTGTATTCATTATTCTTCAAAGATGTTTACATTTTTAGTTATGAACCAAAACCCTTGAATACCTAAGGGGAATGAAACCTAAGATAGATCTTGTTATTATTATCTGAATTGTATAATAAATATTTGACTTGTTCTTAATTCTTGTTTTGATATTCCAGGATATTGATTCATGTTAAGCTCTTATTCAGAGGAGGAATAGACCCTGTCTAAGAGTACATTTTTCATAATTAAGTGGAGTTGGTTGTGCGCCTAGAGATGGGGTGACAAGATTTTGCCGGATTAAGGTGAAACCTAATAAGAGGATCCATAGATCAAGTTAATGCAACCCTAGGGAGTTAATTAGAAAGAGATTTCAATTATTCAACCTAGGGTTAGACGTTGTTAGTCTCGAGAGGGATAATAATATAACTTAGGGATTTCTACGGATCAAGTCAAATGAATAAATCGTTCGATTCAGAGTCAAATAACAAGTGAAGTCTAGGTGGATTTTTCCTTAAGTATTGTCTTAATTCAATCGTTTTTTCCAAAAGTAATTCACCAATTCTATTTTCTGTGATTTCTTAGTTTAGTTAATTAGTTAGTTGAAACAAACCCCATTATTCTTAGGCTAGATAATAAAAAGAAAGTTAATACTAGTACTTTTAGTTCCTTTGGGTTCGATAATCCGGTCTTGCTAAAGCTATACTACTGTTCGATAGGTACACTTGCCTTCATAGTGATAATAGTTAGTTTCAAGAACGATTCATTATAAATATTTAAAACCTGCCACGAATATCACGTACCACAAATAACACTAGAGCACCACAGGGAGAAAAACTCAGTCTCACAAAACCCTTATCTGTCAGCTCTTGCAACTGAGCTTTCAATTCTTTCAATTCAGTCGGATCCATCCTATACGGAGCAATCGATATCGGTGAAGTCCCAAGTACTAAATCAATGGAAAACTCAACCTCTCTAATCGGAGGTAATCCAAGCAACTCTTTTGGAAACACATCTAAAGATATTCACAAACTACTGGCACTGATTCAATTTTCAATTCAAACATCTTTATATTCAACACATAAACAAGATAAGCTTCACGACCTTTTCCTACATACCTCTGAGCAGATATAGACGAAATCACAATAAGCAATACACTTGATTCATCGATTTCAACCCAAAGAACTTCACCATTTTCACATTTCAATTTAATATTTTTCTGTCTACAATTTACTATGGCATCATGCAGTGTCAACAGCCTATATCCAAAATAACATCGAATTCGTCAAATGGCAACAACATTAAGTCAGCCTAAAAATAGTGACCTCGATTCATCAAAGGGCAATTCTTGCAGACCTTATCAACTAGCACATATTTGCCTAAGGGGTTTGACACTTTAATCGCAAACTTAGTAAACTCAACAGGCAAATTCTTACTAGATACCAAATTCACACAAACATAAGATGAGTCGATCCAAGATCGATCACTGCAATAACATTAGTATCATAAAGAGAAAATGTACTAGTAATCACATCAGGAGATGACGCATCCTCACGAGCACGTATGGCATAAGCTCTAGCAGGTGCTCTAGCTTTGGATCTCACAGTTGAATACTTCTTCACACCTTTAGTAATAGTTTAGCTCCCTGTATTTCTCAGTGGCCTACCTCTATTGGTAGTATTACTCGGCCTTGTACTCTAAAATTTTTCTTCCTCAGCCATCCCAAGGCAATCTCGGATAAAATGCTCTTGAGAACCACACTTGAAACAAGCTCGGTCATTTATCCTATACTTGTTGGGATGTCGTCTGCCACAATGCTGACATTTAGGTCTGTTAGACCTAACATTACCCACACTTGTCATTGAAGTAGCTTGACCTTTAGGACTCGAATATTGTTTCTCTCGGTCTCTATGTGAATACCTAGCTGAAACATTCGAACGAGAATACATTTCTCTGGATTTCTTTGATTGAGATTGAAATGACTTACTCATCAGCCTTTTTCTTGCATCTCTAGCTTCACTCTCGACCTTTCTTTTCTCTTTGCTTGGTTCTTTAGCTTTGCAAGCTCGTTCAACCAATACAACAAATTCTTTTTGTTCTAAGATTCCAACTAATAGTCTGATGTCCTCATTCAGCCAATCTTCAAACCTTTTACACATAATAGCCTCAGAGGAAACACACTCTCAGGCATACTTACTAAGCCTGACAAATTCTCGCTCATACTCTGTCATTGACATTTGGCCATGTTTCAACTCAAGAAATTCTTTACGTTTCTAATCGATGAACAGCTGACTAATATATTTCTTTTAGAATTCCTCTTCAAAGAATTCCCATGTAACCCTCTCTCTCAGTGCCATAGATACTAGTGTCTTCCACTAATGGTATGCTATGTCCCTCATTAACGATATAGCATATTTCAAGCATTCGTCAGGTGTACATGATAACTCATCAAATACCTTGATAGTATTCTCAAGCCAGTACTCGGCTCTCTCCGGGTCATCATCTACATTTGCTCTAAATTCTTTAGCCCCTTGCTTTTGAATCTTATCAACCAGAGGCTTATTCAGTCTTACCAATTCCACACCTTAAGGAGTTACGGGAATCGGTTGGGGATAAGGAGGGGGTAGAGGATGTTGAGTAGTCGGATTTATTCGACCAAACTTTGAATACCACTCATTCAACATGTGGAGGAAGGCTTCCCTAGCCCTTCCTCCCTGACTAACTGAGGAAGGTCTACTTTTAGATGGCGCTGCCTCTTGAGTAGGAGCTGACGCATTGCTTTCTACCTCATCAGCTACAGCTTGATCGAGATCCATTTACTATATAAAAACACAGTTTAAAATTGTTAGGAGTTATCACACTATCACAGTTTATTCATGGCATGTATAGCTAGACTTTTACACATGCTGCGTTAGTCCGAGAATCGACTAAATTACAGCTCTGATACCACTAAATGCAATACCCCTTACCAGTATTCAATACCGGAACAAGGTACGAGGCATTACCGAACTTATCACATGAATAACCATACAATTCTAAGTCATGAATTTGCGTCCAAATTAAAACCATTTGCATTTAATCATAAAGTCCCTAAAATGAGCCTACGAGGCTCAAAACATGCATTGAAAGTAATTTGGACTAAACCGAAAACTTTAGAAAATTTTACAAAACTTAGAAAATTTTCCACTAAACAGGGGTTACACGCTTATGTGGATATGGGACACACCCGTGTAGGCAAGCCGTGTGGCTACACACGCCCGTGTCCCGACCCTGTGTAACTCACTGAACAAATTGAAATCACAGGACCAAGTCACACGCCTGTGTGCTAGGTCGTGTGGAAAATTAACTTTCATAAAATAGGTGCAGACTTCACACGACCAGGGCACACACCCATGTTTGAGGCAGTGCCATCCACACGGCTGAGACACACGCTTGTGTCTCTACTCGTGTGCTCAATTCTAGGCATCCTATTTCTCAAAATTAAGGTGCAGAGGACACATGGTCGGATCACACGCCCATGGGGCAGACCGTGTGTCTACCCGTGTGGACAAAAATAAGGCTATTTACCAAGCCATTTTGCCACCCTTTAATGTACACACCTACACAACATAACATAGCACAAATCTAAGCATACATACAACCAAACATCCACAACCAAGACATCAACATATCATTCATGAAAGGCATCATTACTTATAACCAATATTGGCTTATTTCCATTGGCCTTATACAAAATGAACTTCTAACCAATATAAGCCAACACATTTGGCCAAATCAATTATGACACATAACAAAATGTCCAAGTCCCCTATACATGCCATAACTGAAAATGTTGAATTCATTGGTATCAAAATAATTATTGATAGTGTGAATGGATATCCGACGATCTTCGAACTTGAGCTAGCTTGGTGTCACTATAAGACAAGGGAAAGAAATGGGAGTAAGCTATATAGCTTAGTAAATTCATATGCAAATAATATGCATATTAACAACACCTTAATCATGCAATTTATATAAAGTGAGATAACATAAATGTTACTAAAATCTCATAGTCATAACTTACTCAATCACAACCTTACCAAGAGTTCATCACCTATCGAATGTATTACTTATGAGTTCTATGAACATACCTTTACCAACTCGTATCCTTTCACATCTTTGACATTCTCGTTGAACACTTGGAATATTATCGAAAACTCAAAAAATCTTGAACGTAAGTGCCATATATGTATTCAAAGCTACCTCATATCTCATAACACATATAGGCTCGCTCTCGAGCTATTCACGGGCCTGCTCACACAAGCTGTCAGTTAGGACGTAACTACACAGTGCTGCTCACACAAGCTGTCAGGTAACTGCAACATATGCCGGAATACCTAGCCACTAGCAGGACGTACAAGACCAACACCCGGATCACATAAACACCTATACACATGGGGTTCCTAGTGACATGTCACCCGTATCCTATTCTATTCCTAAGGTTCAACAAATATTTATTACTTGTCAAATTATTTTCGAATACGTCAAAAGAGTCAGCCACACAATTCATGCAATAATAAAGCATTTAAAACATAAATATAACATTACATTATTTACATACGAACTTACCTTGATACAAAAGTAGTAGATTTGGACCTAATCATTAAAGACTTTGTTTTTCCCCGATCTAGGTCCGAACCTCATTTTTCTTGATCTATAATAACAAAATTAACTCATTAAATACTCACATTATTCAATTTAGCCAAAAAATCATATTATGGTAAAATTATATTTTTGCCCCTAATGTTTGACATTTTTACAATTTAGTTCCTAGGCTCGTAAAATGAAATGTATTCAATTTCTTCAAAACCCAAGCCTAGCCGAACCATTTCCATACTCATATCAGCCCACATTTTCCACTTAATCACACTTTTATTACTCATTTTATAACTTTAACAAGTAAGTCTTTTTTCACATTTTTACCGAAAATCACTTAACAAAATTTGTTTATCTAACACCAAACATGCATTTTCTACAATTAGACATTAAAATACACAAATACATGGGTAAAATTTTAAAATTCATCTTTCTTTCAAATTGGTCCTTGAAATAGCTAGATTAGGTTACAAGGATATCAAAAACATGAAAACCATTAAAAACGGGGCTAAAACAGACTTACAATCGAGCTTGAAAGCTTGGAAAACCCTAGCTATGTCTTCTCTTGTCATTTTCAGCCATGGGAGGATGAAATTGAGAAGATGACATCTTTTATTTGTTAAATTTTGTCTTTATTAGCCAAATGACCAAAATGCCTTTAATGCCAAACTTTGAAATTTCACCCTACCATGTCCATTTTTGTCCAACTCAAAGTAAAATGGTCTAATTACCATTTAAGGACCTCCAATTTAAAATTGCATAGCAATTAGACACCTTAGCTTCTAGAACATATATTTTACACCTATTACAATTTAGTCCTCTTAGTCAAATTGGACACATTATCGATAAAATTTCTTAACGAAATTTTCACACAATCATTCAATCATACTGTAGACCTTAAAACAATATCACAATAAATATTTCTACTTCAGATTTGTGGTCCTAAAATCACTATTCTGATTTGACCTTAAAACGGGCTATTACACTAAAGCACCTGCTCGCACATATGCCATCCGAGCAGAAAGGAAGCTGCTGCACCTGATGTGATTGTTGGTACATTCTACCTCTTTGGTGTTATTGCCTATGCCTCTAGACAGTTAAATTCACATGAAAAGAACTACCTGATACTTAATCTTGTATTGCCAGTCATTGTGTTTACTTTGAAAATTTGGTGGCATTACCTATTTGATGAAAAATGTCACATATTTACAGATCATAAGAGTTTGAAGTATCTGATGACACAAAAATATTTGAATCTAAGGCAGCGCATGTGGTTTGAACTGTTAAAAGACTATGATTTGGTTATTGATTATCATCTGGAAAAAACCAATGTGGTTGCAGATGCTCTGAGCAAAAAAAACCCTATTTTCTTTATGAGCAAGGAATACCCAATTGTCATTATCTGATGATGGTAAAATCATAGCTGAGTTAAAAGCTAGAATACTATATTTGCAACAAATCTATGAAGCTCAGAAGTGTGATGATGAATTACAGGCTAATCAAGAATGGTGTGAGTTGAATCCTGATTCAAAATTTTAGATTGGGTTTGATGGTTGTTTATTATTCAGAGACAGAATATGTGTACTGAAGAATTCAGAACTTGTACAAAATATTTTGAACAAAACTCATAATGGTACTGTGTCTGTTCATCCTTGAAGTAATAAAATGTATAATGATTTAAAAAGATGTAGTAGCGGCTAGGAATAAAATGGGATATTTCTGAATTTGTAGCTAAATGTTTGATATGTCAGCAAGTAAAAGCTGGACATCAGTTGCCTTCGCGATTATTACAACCAGTTACAATATTGGAATAGAAATGGGAATGAGTTACTATCAATTTTGTATCGGGATTACCCCTATCTCCAAAGAAAAAAAGATGCCATTTAGGTAATCATCGACCAGTTAACAAAATTTGCACACTTTATTTCGATCCGTATGGATTTCTCTTTGGATAGATTAGCCAAATTATATGTTTTAGAGATTGTTAAACAGCATGGAGTGCCTGTCTCCATTATTTCAGACAGAGATCCTCGATTTACATCCCGATTCTGGAATAAATTACAAGAAGCTCTGGGTACTCAATTGCATTTTAGTACTGCATTCCATCCTTAGACTAATGTCAATCCGAACATGTAATACAAATTTTGGAAGATATGCTTTGGTATTGTATTTTGGAATTTGAAGGTAATTGGGAAAAGTATTTGCCTTTGGTTGAATTTGCATACAATAATAGTTATCAGTCTAGTGTTAAAATGGCACCATATGAGGCTCTATATGTTTGTAAATGTAGAACTCCATTGTACTAGACAGAACTCAATCAAAAAAGGATACACAGAGTTGACTTGATCCGTGAAACAAAAGAAAAGGTAAAGGTGATTCAAGATAGTTTGAAAGCAACCTTTGATCATCAAAAGTCTTATGCCTCTCTTAAACGAAAAAAAATAAAATTTCAGGTGGGCAACAAGGTATTTTTAAAAGTATCACCCTAGAAAAAAGTTCTCTGATTTGGTCGTAAAGGAAAACTGAGTCCACGGTTCATCAAACCATATGAGATTATTGAAAGAATTGGACCTGTTGCTAATCAGTTGGCATTACCACCAGAACTTGACAGAATTCATAATGTTTTCCATGTGTCCATGATACGACGGTATAGATCAGATCTTCACATGTTATTTCTCTGACAAAAATTAAGATCCAGCATGATATGACTTATAGTGAAGAACCGATCAAAATCCTGGCACGTGAAACAAAAGAATTAAGAAATAAAAAGGTAGCTTTAGGAAAACTTCTTTGGCAACGACATGGGATTGAAGAAGCTACTTGGGAACCGGAGGATACCATGAGAAAGCAATACCCGAACCTTTTTACTAGTAAGATTTTCGAGGACGACAACTCTTAAGAAGGGAGAGTTGTAACTGCCCATTTTTAATGAAATCGGAACAGTGGTTTTGGTACCACAGATCCAAGCTGGAAAGAAAATTTATTTTAATATTATTGCAAGGTCTGCATTATGATAGGAATGTCATATGAAAATTATGATATGAAAATTTTACTGATTATGTGTTTAATTATGGAAAGGACCAAATTGCATAAAATGCAAAAGTTGAGTTCTAGTAGCTATAAGAACCAAATAGCTATGGAATTCAAAACTTGAGGTCCTTATATGGTAATTTGACCATTAAATAAAAGTTCGTAGATATTTTTGATGAATCATTCATGGAAAATTAGAAAAAGGTAAGGACTAAATTGGAAAGTGGAAAAATTAAAAGATGATAATTAAATTTAATAGAAAATGTCATCTTATTTTCATCATCTTCCCCAAAATTTCTATGGAACCCTAAAAAAGGGAAAACAAGCTTTCTTGGCTTAATTGGGTAAGTATTCTTGTTCCGTTTTTAATAATTTTTATATTTTTGAGATTAGAATAGCTTAATCTATCTATTTTGGGGATTAATTTGAAAAGTTATCAAAGTATAGAAGTTTTTACATGGATGAATATGCCGAAATTTTGAAAGTTATGGTAGAAAATGAATGGTTGTTGATAGATAAACAACTTTTACAAAATGAATTTTGATGAAATTATGATTTAGGGACTAAATTGTGAATATGTAAAAGTTATGGAAAAATTTTGAATTTTTGTGAAATACATGTGCTGTAAAAGTTATATGAAAATTTTGGTTAGGCTTGGAATAAGGATTAAATTGCATGAATTTTATTTTTCGAGCATAGAGACGAAATTGTCATTTATGAAAAGGATAGGGGCAAAATAGTAATTCTGCCTAGGATGTGAATTGAATTAAATTGAGTATGAAATGGATTAAACTGATGTTAAATTCATTTATATAGACCGTAAAAGACCTAATACTGAGTTGGATAGAGGAAAACAACAAGTTTCAGATTAGTAAATTTCGTATACGAACAAGTATCGAGGTAAGTTCGTATAACTAAATTGTGTACATTTATACATTTAAATTAAATGTTGTATATGTGAATTGTATAATTGTCATGTATGTGAAATTGATTGAATATCTGATAATGCTCTGATAAATGTCAAATCCTATTTGAATAAATGAAAGTCGATGGATACAGGATTTCCCGTATAGATTGTAGTCCAACATATGTTGCGGATACACCACAGCTCTTATGAGCGTACCGTTATAAGCCCTTTCGAGCTTCTCGTATAAGGTTCTTGTGAGCTTCCCGATAATAGCTCTTTGAAATGTCGCGATAGGTTGCGATCCTACATTTTTGTGAATACACCTTAGCTCTTATGAGCATCCCGATTAAAGGTTCTTTGTGAACTTCCCTTTAAATTGGCTCTTTGTGAGCTTCTAATTATATAGCTCGGATAAGCTTCCCGATAGGCTCTTTATGAGCTTTCTGAAGTGGCTCTGTGTGAGCTTCCCATTACAAGGCTTGAGAGTGTGCTTCTCGATTATGTTCCCTAATTAGGTACCACTGGAAATGAATTGATGAATTATAGTAGTGTACACTAAAGTGAACTATATGAGCGTATCCATTGATATTTCAAATAAATTCAGCAGGTAAAGTTCTGACATGGCTAAACTGAACTTGAAATGATTTGTCAATAAAGTGTACATGTAATATGGAATAATGATATGGAAAGCATATATATATGAATGACATTAAATGATGAGCTTATCCATGTTCTTGGTATTATGTGAATTACTTGACTAACATGATTGGTGAAGTTGTGTTTTACGCTACAAGCCAAATTGCTTGGATGCATTATTGTATGCTTATCTTAAATATAAATATTTGGTAAGTTAAATTCCTATTATATGAATTTACTAAGCATTAAATGCTTACCAGGTTTTCTTTTCTCTGTTTTGTAGTGCTCGAAAGCTCGAAAAGGTTGGAGATCAGTCGGAGTATCATCACACTATCCTTCAGCTTGTTTTGGTATAAATAGAAAACTTATTTTGACATAATGGCATGTATAAGCTAATTTTACCAATGATGATATGTAAATGGATGTTTGTAATCTAGCAATTGGAATGGCTAGTAATGGTATATTTTGGTATGATAATATAAAGTTATATCATGTTTAATACATACATGTATAAGGTATGGTTAGATTGAATTAGGGTAAAATATATATAATCTTGCAAAAATGTAAGTTTGACTATATGAATATATTTAATGTTATACTATACCTATTAATGATGTTTGCTTAGTTTCATGCTTGAAATTGGTTGGTATATATGTACAAGTATTGTTCTAGGTTATTGGCAAATTTGGGTGAGAAATAAGGCTAGGAAATGACCTTATTTTGTCCACATGGGTAGACACACAAGCGTGTGTCTTGACCGTAGACGACCTGGCACATGGGCATGTGGTTTGGCCATGTGTCCCCTGCATAGTAAAATTAAGAAATAGAATGCTCAGATTACAGCCTAGATTACGGGTGTGTGTCATGGCCGTGTGAAACCTACATCTAATTTGTGAAAAATTAAATTGACCACACAGCCTAGCACACGAGCATGTGGCAGGCCGTGTGGTACAAGTCAGAGAGTTACATGGGTAAGGACACGGGTTGGAACACGGTCGTGTACCTCACATCGAATGCCCACATGGCCTGAGACATAGGCATGTCATCTCGCCATGTGAGTCACATGCTCACTCACACGAGCGTGTGACCCCTATGTACGAGAAAAAATTTTCAATTTTGTGAAAAATTCTCTGAGATCTCAATTTAGTCTCGACTTGTTTCTAAAACTTAAATTGGGCCTTGAATGTCCATTCAAGGGATGGTATGATTATTTTTGGATATGAATAGTAAATGACATGAAATGTTTGTAATTGTTCTGTAAATTTCGATAATACTCTGTAACCCTGTTCTGGCGACGGAATACGGGTTAGCGGTGTTACATGCTCAACACTTGAGAATCATGTTACAAACTTTGAGAGAAAAAATTGTACACAGAGTTCAGTAAATGTGAATTCTGGCTTCACGAGGTTGGATTTTTGGGTCACATAATATCAGATAATGGGATTCGAGTTTATCCGAGTAAACTTTCTACTATGATGAATTGGAAAACTCAAAAAATGTTTCTAAGGTGCGAAGTTTCCTAAGTTTAGCAGGTTACTACCACTGTTTTTTTAAAAATTTCTCGACCATTGTTTCACCTATGACCAGGTTAGTACAGAAAAATGTCAAGTTTGTTTGGTTTGATAAGTGCCAACAGAGTTTTGATCAACTGAAAAAAAGGTTGACAGAAGCTCCAGTATTGACTCAGCCTGAGTCTGGGGTAGCATATTTTGTTTAAAGTGATGCGTCTCTCAATAATTTGGGTTGTGTATAGATGCAGGCAGGGAAAGTAATAGCTTATGCTTCATGATAGTTAAAGCCACATGAAAAAAATTATCCAACTTATGATCTTGAATTGGCTGCAATTGTATTCGCTTTAAAGATTTGGAGACATTATTTATACAGTGGGAACACAAAAGTTTAAGATGACTTAGAAAGAACTAAATTTGAGACAGAGAAGTTGGTTAGAGCTACTGAAAATTATGATCTGGTTATTGATTATCATCTGGGAAAGGCTAATGTAGTTGCAAATGCACTTAGTCAAAAGTCGTCATTGTTTGCACTTTGAGCATTGAACGCTCATTTAGATTTGAATGAAGATGGTTTTGTACTAGTAGAATTGAGAACTAAATCCCTGTTTCTGCAATGAATTAGAGACTTGCAAAACGATGATCCAAAGTTGTA
This sequence comes from Gossypium hirsutum, assembly GCF_007990345.1. Classification (NCBI taxonomy): domain Eukaryota; kingdom Viridiplantae; phylum Streptophyta; class Magnoliopsida; order Malvales; family Malvaceae; genus Gossypium; species Gossypium hirsutum. The sequence goes on along the minus strand of NC_053435.1, from coordinate 41,508,729 downwards.
ATTAAAATGAAAATTGGTTCAAGATAATTTGACTACTGAATACAGTATTGATGATGATGGTACATTATGTTATCATGATAAAATTTGTGTTCTGAATGGTTTAAGTTTGAAAAGAGATATTATGTCTGAAGCTCACAGTAGTACGTATTCCATTCATCTTGGTAGCACGAAAATGTATTGTGATCTAAAATAGGTGTATTGGTGGTCGAGTATGAAACGTGAAATTTGTTAATTTATAGCTAAATGTTTGATTTGTTAGCAAGTGAAAGTAGAGCATCAGGTACCGTCAGGTTTACTACAACCTGTTATGATTCCTAAGTGGAAGTGGGAGCGAGTCACGATTGATTTTGTGTCTGGTTGACCTGTAACTCCAAAACAGAAAGATTCGATCTAGGTGATTGTTGACAAATTGACTAAATCGGCACACTTTATTCCAGTCAAAATGGATTTCTCACTTGAAAGACTAGCGGAATTATATGTGTCAGAGATTGTAAGGTTACACGGGGTTCCGATGTTTATCATTTCTTATTGTGATTCGAGGTTTACGTAAGGTTTTAGAATAAACTTCATGAGGCTTTGGGCACTAAACTCAATTTCAGTACAGTGTTTCATCCTCAGATAGATGGGCAATCAGAACGAGTGATGCAAATTTTGGAAGATATGCTAAGATATTGTATCCTCGAGTTTGAAAGTAGCTGGGAAAAGTATCTAACATTAGCTGAATTCGCTTATAATAACAGTTTCAGTCCAGTATAAAAATGGCATTGTTCAAAACTCTTTAGGGAAGAAAGTGCAAAACACTGTTGAATTGGTCTGAATTGAGCGAATCCAAAATGGTGAGAATTGATTTGATCTGAGGAACTAAAGACAAAGTTAGAATTATTTGAGATTGTTTGAAAGCTACATCTGATCGTCAGAAATCATACGCGGACTTAAAAAGAAAATATATAGAATTTACTATTGGCGGTCGAGTATTTCTAAAAGTTTCTTTATGGAAGAAAGTGCTACGTTTTAGCAAGAAAGGAAAGTTGAGTTCGAGATTTATGAACCGTACGAGACTGTTGAAAGAATCGACCCTGTAGCCTATAGATTATTTTTGCCCTCTGAACTCGAGAAAATTCATAATGTGTTCCACGTTTCAATGCTGAGACAGTACATATCTAATCCTTCACATGTGATTCCTCATAGTGAAATTGAATTGCAGCCAGATTTGACATATTTTGAAGAACCAATAAAAATTTTGGCTCGAGAAGTTAAAGAACTGCAGATTAAACGGACATCGTTAGTATAAGTCTTGTGGCATTTTCATGGAACAGAAAAAGCTACCTGTGAAATCGAGGAATCGATGAAACAACGGTATTCTCAGGTAACAATTTCAAGGACGAAATTTCCTAAAGGGGGAGAGTTGTAACAGCCCATTTTTCAATAGTGACGGAATATTGGTACAGAACCACAAATTTTCGTCGAGTCGACTCGTAATTATTATTTATAGAATATTTATAGATTCATTGGAATCATAGTAAAATTTGATTAGGAAATTTTATCGTTTAGGTAGCTAATTTAACAAAAAGGACTAAATTGTAAAAAGTGCAAAAAATTGTTAATTAATACATTTAGGTGATCAAATGGCTCAATTAGTAATTGAGAGAGGATCTATGTGGTAATTAAGCCTTAATTAATGTGTGGGACGACAATTAGAATTAAAAATTATAGTATATTATATGTCAATGGCATAATAGTAAATAAACTAAAATTAAACAAAACAAATTAAAAAAAATTAGAAATTTCCTATTCATTTTTCTTTAACCTTGCCAAAACCACCATCGGGAGAGCTTCAAGCTTTGGTTTCTCCATCCTTGTGCATGTGACCTCAATTCTCACCTATTTCTTGTAATTTTTATGTTTTTGAGATCGTTGCAACTAGGTCCAGCTAACCCGTACCTTTATTTTTGAATCTGTTAAAAATTTTAGAAGTTTCCATTGATGAATATTGAATGTTTTTGATGATGACTATGTATTTGAAGCTTTAATTGTGTTGTATGGTGATTTTGTGAAGTGATTTTTGTTAAAGTTTGATTTAAAGATTAAATTGTGAAAATGTCAAAGTTTTTGGGTTTGATAGTGAATTTGATGTTTTAGGATTAAGTTGAAATGTTGATTTGAGAAAAATGGTTAATTTGATGATTTTTAGGTTAAGGGAATAAATTGCAAAAGTTGTAAAAGTTAGGGGTAATTATATAAATTTTAAAAATAAAAGGGTATAAAATGTAAAACGAACTGGAATATGAAATGTAATCTAATAATTGAGAAATTTTACATTTTAGATCAAGACCCAGTTGATACTCTTGGAAATAGAAAAATTATAGAATAGTCCCTGAACTTTTATAACTACTACAACTCAGTCCAAGCAAGTTCGTACAGTTTAAAATGTAACATCTATATGAGTTGTTGGATGATATAAAATAGTATAATAGATATATTTGAATATAAATGATGTAAGGTTATTTGAGATGTTATTGAATTTTGATTTTTGGATTGGATTGAACTCGGGATAGAGTACAATCGAGATAGGGTGTGTTATGGGGAGTAGAGTGGAGATATATATGTTTCCTGAGTAGACCGAGGTTCGGCATTTGTTGTTAACTCTTGTGTTATACTCTCTATTTTAGTGTGTCTCAGTTGGACTAGCTTTTCGAAGCCATTGGTGTGTTTTGGATGGATTAGCTCTTATGAACATCTAGTGTGTTTCGGATGGATTAACTCTTATGAGCATCTGGTGTGTTTTGGTTGGAATATTGATGTACTCTTATCTATAAGTCATTCATTAGATTTTAAACCTCGGTAAATTAACTTGTTTAGTGATTTTTGATGGTTTTGTCATGTACTTGAGTTTTGGATTGAATTTTACAATTCACCGTTGAGATTGTGGATGACAAGGAACACATATGATTGTATTATTATAATTTAATTTGTTGTACTTCGGTAAGATTTATCATTTTAGTAAGTCAAACTTACTAAGCTTCAATGAGCTTACTTGTGTTATTTTCCATCATTGTAGATATTTTAAAGGTTTGACGATCGGATCAACACTCAAGTCACACTATCCTCTCATTTTTGGTAGTTTTTGGAACGCCCATTTTGGATTATATGGCATGTCTTGTATGTCATTACTATTGTTTAGGATATGTAAAATGTTGAGTATGATCTTAAGTGCAAATAATCAACTTATATGACATATAAGAATGAGGTAAGATGTTTTAATGCAAATATGTATGATATGTGTTAATGTAATATTGTGGTTGAGGTGCCTATGATAGGAATATTGGTTAGGTGTTAGATTTTGTGAATTGATAAGCTATGGTTGATGATTCATTTTGATTTATAATTATATATATACTTGTGGTATCAATGAAGATACATTGGTTAGGCACTTAGGATGGTTGATTTAGCATGTTTTTAGCTTTTTTAATGGCACTTTGAATAGGTCTTTCGGCTGGTAAATGGATTACTTAGAGTCCAAGTTTGAATTGGTAAACTTATTATTTGAGGTTCATTTTTGGTCCACATGGCCTAAGACAGGTGTGTAGCTCAGCTGTGTGAGACACAAGGCCTGGTGACACGACCGTGTATTATCTAATGAGTTCTTTAGGGTGCAAGTCAGTGAATTATACGGCCTAACACACGGCCTAGCACACGGGCATGTGGGGCACCTCAGAGAGTTACACAGCCTGTCACACGGGCGTGTGATACTACTTAGAGAGTTACACGGGCTAAGACACGACCGTGCATCCCTAGTTTGATTATTACACGATAGGAGACACGAGTGTGTGTCTCAGCCATGTGAGACACAAAACCGTGTGACCCCTATTTTGTAAATTTTACATCTCTTTCCTAAACTTTTTAAATTGTTTCAAATTGGTCGCAATTTGTTTCTAGGTTATTTTTAAAGCCTCAGGAGCTCGATTTAGGGACGTTTTGCATGAGTATGAATGGTTTATGATATGATTATTATACTGATTGATTAAATGTTCTTATGTTTTTTTATTATTTTGTAATACTCCGTAACCCTAATTCGGTGACAGAGACGGGTGAAAGGTGTTACAAAACAAATCATCATTTCAAGGTAAGGGATGTTTATTCTTAATAGTCAACTTTTTCAACTACCTATAATCAATACACATTCTCACTGTACCATCCTTCTTCTTTACAAACAAAACCGGTGCACCCTACGGAGATACACTCAGTCAAATAAACCCTGTATCGAACAACTCCTGCAACTGAATCTTTAACTCCTTGAGCTCTTTTGGTGTCATACAATAGGGTGCAATGGGCAACGATGCAGTACTAGAATAAAGGTCAATCCAAAACTCCACTTCCCTATCTGGTGGCAAACTCGGTAACTCTTCTGGAAACACATCAAGAAAATCCCTAATAGTGTGAATATCCTAAACTCTTAACTCCTTACTAACTAAGTTCAGCACATAAGCCAAATAAGCCTCACAACCTTTACCCATCAACTTCTCAGCATTCATAGCTAAAACCACATTAGACATAAAACCCGGTCTCTCACCTACAACCACAATCTCTAACTCCTCACTATTCCTTAAAGTAATCCACTTAGTCTCAAAATCTACCCTAGCTTTATGTTCAGTTAACCAATCCATACCAAATATCACATCAAATCCATAAAACGACAATTCCATAATATCAACAAGGAAGACATGTCCTTGGATCATAAGAGGACATCTATGATAAACTTTATCCACTAATACACTATCACCAAGGGAACCAATGACTGTCATACCTAAACCAATAGCCTTAACAGGAATCTCTAACTTATATGTTAATTCACCCAAGATTTTTGAATACATCGATCCAGAATCAACTAAAGAAAACAACGAAGTAGATTGCAAAATAAAAGTACCTGCAAAAACATCAATCGAATCCTGATCCTCCAGCTCCCTAACAACATAAGCTCGAGTTGGACCTCCAAACTCAACCTATGTGGCAACAGTATAAGCAACAATCCGCTGCCCACTTGGTCTCCTAGTACCACTACTATGACCACAACCTCTAGCAAGCATAATAACGGGTGCCAAACTCTAAGTCTCTGAAACCTCAACCCTAAGTGGACAATCCCTCAGAAAATGTTCTTTCGAACCACATTTGAAACATCCACCAGTCAACTTACGACACTCTCCAGAATGCCTACGCTCACAGTGCACACAAAGCGGCCATCCAAAACTACCTATTGAACCACTAGCACTAACCACAGTACTACTCTACTTAGGCTGACTCAGTCGAGTCCCACGTCTCGCAACACTACCAGAAACATGACTGTCACACCCTCTCTTAGACGATCGACCCGATGCACTATCAGAAGCTCTCTTACCGGAATTAGTAACCATAGAACGAGGTGGCTCAGCTAAGGTCTCTTCCACAGCTCTAGCCCTCTCAACCAACTCATCAAACACCTCTATAGGTTGTGACACCAAATAAACCCGAATCTCGTGGTTTATCCCAAAATAAAACCACTTACAACAATCCCTTTCTGGAAGAATCATCTTAGGTGCATACTGGCTAAGTTGCAGAAACCCAACCTTATAATTAGCCACAGATAAATAACCCTGAATTAGGTCCAAAAATTCACGCTTACGAGCATCCATATATTGCTCGCCCATATACTTCCTCTTAAAAACCTCAAAAAAAGTAGTTCCAAGTCAATCTATTTGCAACAGTGCCTCTCCTAATTGTAGTCCACCAATGATGAGCCTCACCATCAGGTAAGGACATAGCATAATCCAACTTCTCCTTGACAGAACAGAATATCTACTCAAAGATCCTTTCAACTCCCTCCAACTAGTATTCAGCTATGGTTGGGTCAGTACCTTTCACTCCAGAAAACTCTTTACCACCTAATGCCCAAAGATATTCAAGTGGCAAACCTTAATTAATTGGCGCAGGATTGGCAGGTACAAGTGCAGGGTTAGTACCAGCAATCCACTAAAACGCTCCTATCATGGCTTCCATCAGATGGCCTACACCCTCATCAAGTATGTTCACTTTACGCGGTGCCACAGGAGGTGCAGAGGATGTATCATCCTCTTGAGCACCAGCTTTCATATTAACATGTCTAGGAGGCATATCTAATAATCTAGCATACGAACAAATAAATAAACGGTGTGAATGGCAGGAATGATCCAAGTATCGTTCCTACAAACAAATTTTAGGGTTAAAGGTAATGTGTTCCTATTCCTACCCCACATTCATCACAAACAAGATATATATCATGCAATTCAAGCAACCAGAATAATTTAACTACTTAGCTTTCCAAGATTCATGGGTTTCTGGGGGTATCTGGGTTTCGTAACCCCAATCAGCACATCAACAACAATCACCTAGGTCTGAGAGTTATTGAACCTAAAATCTAATACCACCAAATGTAACACCCTATACCTGGCCTAGTTGCCAAGCCCAGATACGGGATGCCACACCACCATCTCATCTCATGTATATCAGATAGGACTAGATTCAAACACACCGATCTTCTTTAGTTAAATCGAATAAGTTTTAAGTCATCAAAATAGTTAATTAACATTTTTACATGCAAATCATTCGTTAATCAGTCTTACATACAGTTAGAAACATGCATAAGGGCTAACTAGCAAAAATTTCATAAAAATGTTCGTAGCTATCGATACTGATATCCAGGTATCGATATTTTCCTTGAGTGGTAACGATACCACTTGAAAAAATGATACCAAAAGAGCATACCATTTCTCGAATAAAAACCCAACTATCGAAAAATATCGGTACCAATGAACAAAGTATCGATATTTCTTCCCCGACTATCGATACTCGGGCAAAGGTATCAATACCAAATCTCTATTTTGTTTCCTGTACATTATAATCCATAGAGGTATCGATTTTCAAATCTCAATATCAATACCTCTGCTACTGGAGCTAAAAATATTGCATAGATAAGCAATTAGCTCATCTCAAATAGTTCCTAAACAACATGCATCAAATAATAAGTTAAATAATCATTCGTACAGCTTAATCAACAGTACAAAATACCAAAAATGAGTTCGAACAAATATTATCATGCCAACTTTAATGTCTATAATCCTAAGCAATAGTAATAACATGATATTCTTAGAATCTGAGTCAATTGTATAGAAATCAATGTAACTATAATATGTCTACCACATTGCCTGTCTCTCCAAACAAATAAAAATGATAAACCACCTATGAAGAATAACCAAACTTCCTTGGATCACTCCCTCGGAAACCACACCACTCACACCGTGGCATCCCTAATCTGAATAGATTGAAATCAGTGGGTGAGCTTCAACAAGCTTAGTGAATGCAAGAATTTCTACAACGTAAACATGTCATCATGTAACACGACCAATCAACTACTCACAAGCACCACATTCTTAAGTCTAGCATCATATAGTATTAACTCATGCATTGTCTAGTATGTCATTCTCATAACACATTTATATTTACTCATTCAAGCTTTCATCACATAACTTATTGATACATATTTCCACAATCATAAAAGATAAGATAGATTGGCACTTGAGTTGTGAAACATAGAGTGAGCTCTATCATCACTCATCGGATACACGGATCTCCAATAAACCAAACATAGACTCGTAGAGGCAAACATGTCCTAATAATGAAGCATGTAGCTAACACTCTCTTTATTCCCCTTCACATGTCCTGTTGAATGGAGCTTAGCTCACATTCCCTTATCCTTCCAACATGTCCCAATGCGTCAACGCCCTAAATAACTATACATATGGATGAGTACCCACAATCCTATGGCATGCCAACTATATCCAATGGTTCTAAAATCACAAGGCTAAAATATTCAAAAATAACACATATTACTTACCGATTAACCTATACTATCACTGTGTATTAGCATCTTTTGCAAAACACTAGCATGGTCATATAGCATATAATTTCATGAATATAATTGCACTTCACACAATAGTCACTATATCCACATATCACATATCATGCATATTATTTAACCATTTAACCACAAGATAAGTATAGTTTCAAGCAAACTTACACTCGCAACTTAGAGTAGGGGTTTGAGCTACATCTAAATTCCCAAATAACACATGACTCGTGTTTACGAGTAGCAATTCTATACATTCACCACTTTATGCTTTTGTCAAAAAATCGAAAGTTCAATTAATGCTTTCCTAGCTCGTAGCAAGCCCTAACGAATTCGAAGCTTTACTCACATAAATCATACAATAACCATAGTCAAATATCAACCAATAATTCACTCAAACTAACTAAAACACAACCTTTAAGCTAAGTTCTCACGTGACCTAAAATTTTAATATAACAAACTTTTTAAACTAATATCTCAATCTATACTCAACCTTTTTGCATAAAATTAGATTCGATCATGCACTTAATCATCTACGCCTAATTTGCAACCTTCAAACTAGACAAATCTACTCAATCCATGTTATCGACATTTTTCAACATCTTTCAGGCAATATTCACAAAATTCATTAAAACAAGATAAATCATTAACGAAACTTCAAGATAAGTTTAAAAAACTTCTAATCATGCTAAAACAAGTTGAAAAACACTTTGAAACCAAGTTTTGATTCAAAATCCCGAAATCCACCATTAATGGTTTGATTTTTGGCTTTTATCTAATACATGCGATTTGAGGGCTAATAGTTTAGTTTTAGAGTCTAAATAGCATTAAAAACCAATGGATACATGAATGATTACCTTTGTTAGAAGAATGAACAAGTTTTGATAAAAATTTGAAAAACCCATGTTTGAAGATGATGATGAAATCTATGGAGTTTTGGGTGCTTTTCTTGGGGATATTTTTTATGGTAAATGACTTAGGAATTATAGGAAATCAATGTATTGTGGTTTGGGAATAAAAAATCGAGTTAAAGAGCAAGGGAATGGCAAGTACAATGAAGGGAAAAGAAACAAATGAGAAAAACATGTTGATGGGGAAGAAATAGGTTCAATTTTACAAAATGGTAAAACTGCAACATAAATGCCTACTATTTTAATTTTGTTACAAATTAGTCCTTCTTTTAAAATTATGGGTTTCTAGGACACATTTTCAAAAATTGATTTAATATTTAATATGCCATAGTCGAAAACATTTTCAAGTACTAACCTTATGAAATTCCGAGCTCATACAGGCTAGAATTCCTAAAATACCCTTAAAACTCCTAGGCCTTATTTTGGGGTGTTACAACTACATTCGGCACTACACTGTTGAGGTGGTCGTTGTTGTCTATTCTAATGAAATTGCCTACTCATCGCCTCCACTGATAGCATATACGGCTTGCTGATGACTCTAAACCATGACATGTACTCCAAATAGGCTAATGTGTCCAATGAGAAAAATGGTTTGTGAATGGGTAAGAATTCCTCCTAAAATCCAAAGCGCTGATGTAATCCCTGTGAATCTCTTTCCAGTCCTCGTTGTTCTTCCCCCAAAGGTCTACCTTGTGTAACTTATCCATGTGTCATGATGGCGGCGAAATTTTTTGCCTCCACCCAAACTACCACATCACTTGATCAGATTTGTGCATTTTGATCGTTGCATACACTATAAATGACACCTTAGCATCCCACATCCTCTAATTGAATAACAATTTCGTCAAGATGCAAGATATGATATTGGTGTTGGCAGATGACATCCATTCAAATTGAAGTGCACATTGTAAATTCCGTTATGTATGAAATTTTATTTTACAAATTATTGCATAATTAATATAGGTTTGAAAGAATAAGTAACTAACTTCGACTTTCGAGTGTTGATCTAACAATAGCCTAATATCTTTTAGCTGGTTAGGTTGTCCCGCGTAACACGACCCATGGTTCAATATGTACAAGCAATATGTTAGTTCAAACATATAATAAATAAAAATAATTACTATACAAATTACGTATTTATTAATAAATATTTTTTACCTTGTCACCAACGGGAACATTTATGGGTCACTCACTCAAGGATGTAGAAAAAGTAGTTGACACTAGGCCCACGACTACAGTAGGAGAAACAAACCACTGATTGACATCTTATCCAGCTCCGTCACCCAACACAACTCCAGTACAACGTGGCCAACACTACTGATCCTCAAATCAATTTTTCACATTATTTGAAGTTCACTAGGTGTAGTAGCCACCTTATGTACACTAAATTTCGAGATTTATCGGGCATTAAAATGCTCCTAATTAACCTCAAGATGAATGCTCGAGCATGTTATTATTTAATGACATTGGTCACGTGCGGAGGAAGCTTCTTGGAATTGGTATTCAACCAGTTGTAACAGCCATTTTTGGGTCAAATCAAAACAGTGGTTTCGGGACCACAAATCTGAATTATAAATATTTATTTTATTATTTCTTTAAGGTCTACAGCATGATAGAATAATTGTGTGAAAATTTCATTAATAAATTTTATCGATTGAGTGCTCAATTTGACTAGAAGGACTAAATTGCAATAAGTGCAAAATTTGAGTTTTATAAGTTAAAGGTGTTTAATTGCTATGAAATTTTAAATTAGAGGTCTTTAAATGGTAATTAGACCATTATACTTTAGGGTGGACAAAAATGGACATGGCTAGGTGAAATTTTAAAGTTATGCATTAAGGGTATTTTAGTAAATTGGTAAATAAAGACAAATTAACTAAATAAAAGTGTCAATCTTCTTCAATTTAGTCCCCTATAGCCGAAATTCTCAAGAAGCCATAGCTAGGCTTTTTGGCCAAGCTTTCAATCTCGATTGTAAGTTCATTCTTGTCCCGTTTTTAATTATTTTTATATTTTTGAGATCGTTGTAACTTAATCTAGCTATTTCAAGGACTAATTTGAAAGAAAGTTAAGGTCTAAAATTTTACCCATGTTGAATATGTTTGTATTTTGATTTTTGATGGTAGAAAATGCATGTTTTTTGTTAGTTAAACAACATTTGTAAAGTAATTTTCGATAAAACCATCAAATAAGGACTTATTTGTAAAAGGCCATAAAATGTGTAGAAAAGTATGAATAAATGAAAAATGTGTTCTATTATGAGTACAAGTAATATTTGGCCAGGCTTGGGTTGTGATGAAATTGAAAGAAATTTATTTTACGAGCCTAGGGACTAAATTGTAAAATGTTAAAATATTAAGGGTAAAAATGTAATTTTTTCCATAAGTGATTTTGGACTGAATTGAAAAGCTTGATGATTAAATAAGTTAAATATGGTATTATAGATCAAGAAAAATGAAGTTCGAGTGTAGATCAGGAGAAAAACAAAGTAATTGATGAATAAATCCTTTTCGTCATTTTTGTAACCAAGGTAAGTTCGTATGTAGATAAGCTTTATTATAATTGTACTTTAAATGCTTTAATTTTGTATGAATTGTGTAAACGACTCTACGGACACGTTCGATAATGTTTTTGGCAAGCGAGAAATCCCAATTGAACCTTAGGAATAGATTAGGATACAAGTGACATGTCACTAGGGTTTTATGTTATGTGATCCAGGTGCTAGTCCTGTATGTCCTACCGGTAGTTGAGTATATCGACATATGCTGCGGTTACTTAACAGTTTGTGTGAGCAGCACCGTGTAGCTATGTCTTAACTGATAGCTTGTGTGAACAGGCCCGATGATGGCTCGAGAGCGAGCATATATGTGTTATGAGATAGAGGTAGCAATGGGTACATATGTGACACCTTATGTGTAAGGTTTCTCGAGTATTCGACATTATTATTCCGAGTGATTCATTGGGTATGTCAAAGATGAGAATAAGTGTGAACCCATTACAAGTTGGTACAGGTATGTGCATAAAACTTATGATTATCAAATTCGCATAATGATGAACTCAAGGTAAGTTTGTGATGGAATAAACTATGGTTATGAGATTATGGTAAATTACATCGTCTTATATTTATTACTTAAATGTTAAATGTATGGTACGATTTGCTTATTTCTTTCATACGAGCTTTCTAAGCTATATAGCTTACTCCGTTTTACTTTTCATGTTTTATTGTGTCACCAAGCTAGCTCGGATTGGAAATCGTCGGAGATCGCATCACACTATCAAACTATCATTTTGGGTATCGATGATTTTAATATTTTTAGTGTATGGCATGTATAGGGACTTGGTCATTTTGTTATATGTGTCATCATGATTTTGGCCAAATGTATTGGCTTGTAATTGGCAAGGGCTTGATTTGGTATTTGGTCATGTAAATGGGCTCATTTTGGTTAAATTGGTTGTAAGCTCATGTATATATATATGCATGTATGTGTCAAAGCCTTTTTGGAGATGTGATTTATATTGATTTGCTAAATGTTGATTGGGGCTTAATGACTTGTTGTGAAATGGATAAGTTTGGTTCATTAATAGGCTAGAGTATTTTGATAAGTTAATACAAGTTGAAAGTAGTTTTACTGCTGTTATTGAATGTGAAATTGGTATGTTTGATTTGGCATTATGAGATGTCATGAGCATGATAAATGATGGTATTGCATTGACATGTGTTAGCCATGATTGTAGAAGCTTTGGTTGCCTAAGTATACCATGGTTTATGCCATTGAATTTGTGTATGTGTATGTGCAAATGAGGATGGAAAATGGCTTGGTAAATAGCCTTTATTTTGTCCACACGGGTAGACACACGGGCATGTGTCTAGGCCATGTCTGACACACGGCCTGTCCCATGGGCATGTGTCTAGGCCGTGTCTGACACACGGCTGTCCCATGGGCATGTGCTTTGGTCGTGTGTCCCCTGCACTTTAATTTTGAAAAGCAGAATGCTCAAAATTGAGCATACAAGCAGAGACACGGGCGTATGTCTCAGCCATGTGTGGGACACGGCCTCAAGCACTGGCGTGTGTCCTGGTCGTGTGCAGTCTGCACCTATTTTATGAAAATTAAATTAACCACACGGCCTAGCACATGGGCGTGTGACTTGGCCATGTGACTTCAATTTGTTCATGACTTGCAAGTCAGAGAGTTACACGGGTTAGGGACACGGGCGTGTGTGACCACAAAACCTGCCCACACGGGCGTATCCCAAACCACACAGGCGTGTAACCCCTGTTTATAGCAAAAATTTTCTAAGTTTCATCCCAGACCACTTTCGAAGCATGTTTTGGGCCTCGTAGGCTCGTATTAGGGACTTTATGCTTGAATATAAATGGTTTAAATTTGGATGCAATTTATGACTCGGAATTGTATGATTGTTTGCGATGTAAGTCTGGTAATGCCTCGTAAACCTATTCCGGAGTCGAATACAGGTGAGGAGTGTTACAACTTCATCCTTATCCAGCCACCTTTGAACGAGTTTGGGACCTTCCCCAATAATGCCTCCTCTTTACTGAAAACGATTACTGATCCCGTGACAACTGACCCATCCACCGGCAGACTGAGTTGTAACTCTACGTCCTCGAGTGTGATTATACAGTCGCCGCATGGAAGATGGAAAGTGTCTGTTTCGGACCTCCATCTTTCCACCAACGTGCTAATGAGTGTAGGATCGAGTTTGCAGCCCCCGAACATATGAGACGTATACAAGAATCACACCTCTTGCAAGTAACCACGAATTTTGGTGATCAGAGGCGTTGCCAAATTATGTATGATCCCGTCCAAAACACAATCATTCGCCTATTTATAACACCAAAAAAATTATTTTAAAATGTTTAAAAAATTTAAATTTAACTTAATTGGAAATAACGAAATTTAAAATTCCGTCTTACCATTACTACTTAAGTGGAGTAAATATGCTTCTCGTCAAAACGAATTAGAGAGGTTGCCATTCGAGAAAACTTAATTTGAATGAATAAAATACGAAATAATTAAAAATAATATTTTTAAATGAGAATATCAAAAAGTTTAGAATAAGAGCTTGAGAAAATTGAGAGAATTTAGAGAGTTAAGAGATTTGAGGGAATAGAAAGATTTGAGAGAATAGGATGTGAGTGAAAAAAAAGTAAAATTGGATGGTATTTATAGGGAAAAATTTTAGACCACCGGACATTTAAATTTTTTTACCATTGGGGAAAAACATGCTTACCTGGACACACTTTCTGTTTCTCTCTCTAAAAACGGCATATTTCCCTAGTTTTTGAAAAAAATAGCCTAAAACCCTGGTTCCTAAATATATGCCTATAAAACATACAATATATTTAGATATTCCTAAACAATAATATCCCACAATAATATTTTAACACTATATCAAATAGATTTCCAAAAGTTTAATAACATAATTAACTGATGTTTGAGTTTGAGAATCATGAAAATAAATGATCTGTACTTACACGCCATATGCTCAATCAATATGTTTTAAAATTATGTTGACATTTTTCATGCATTCTTAATAAATGTTGTGTTATATATTTCAAATAGGATTATTATTCAAAGTTCCTATGTAGTACACAATATGTTATTGAAAATTTACTGAATCATTCAAAAATAATAATAATTTAGTGAATCGTTTACTTTGAGAGCATTGCCATTATTCCTGCTGCATTACCAAAGTAATAAAGTGAAAGATATGATCATCCCTACCCAACAAATTTGGCTTTAAAGGTAGAGTAGGAAGCAATAATGGGGTCCTTAATGAATCAACAATGATTACCAAGGAAACTAACAAATAAATGAAAGTTCCTCAATTTCCTTACATACTTTGCAACATATGTACATTGAAACTTGAAGACATATTGTATCATTTTATTTTTATTTAATGAATAATCCCATCTTTAATAGTTATTAAACTTTTTAAATTTAACTATTTTAAGAAAGAGAAAAGTTTTAAATATGTTCATCTTCCTAATTTCTGAATAATGTATTTCTAAATCAATTGGCCCTTTAAATTTTCAATTAGGAGTTCTTTTGTTTTTTTTTCATCTGTTGTTAGTAAGAAATTTTCAAAAGATAAACCCAAATTTAATATAATTGATTACAAATTTTACGTGCTACCTATTTCCTTTGTTATTAGAGAACAAAAAGAAAGATGAAACCTAAAGAGATAAAAGACAAACAAGCTCGTTAACTTTGTTAACCGAATTTTGTCCTATTAACTTCCTTTTTTTTTTCTTTTTTCTTTTTTTCTTTTTTTGAATAAGACTCTATTAAGCATTTGCTTCCAAAATACAGACCCTTCTATCAATTGGTTTAGCACATAGTAAAAAAACCATATCGAAAGTGAAAAATGGGGAAGCAACGGGGAAGGGTCGGGCCATTGTTATTTAGCACCAAAGTGTCATCTTTGAAACTATACAATGATGAAAATACCCCTATTTTATAAAGAGGAAACTAAGAAAAAGACGCCAATCTCAATCACTCACCCTCTTTTCCTTAACTTGCAATCCACACTTCCCCGAGTCTCATTTTAGCCCCCTTTTGTTTTAGCTGAAAGAGGTAGTTTCTGAATTCTAATCAAATATATTTTTAGGGTCATTTGTGTTATAGTCTTTGCTTTCAGTCATTGAAGATGGCAGTGGTGCTGGCAATGGTGGTTCATGGCATGGGATTGCTTGTGAAGACTCTTTGGGGTGTGCAAGAGAGGCGCTTCTCTGCAACCTTTGAAACTATGCGTTCAGCTGCTATTTCCATGACAACAGCGTTTGTTTTCTGCCTTTTGTCCATTCATAGGCATGCAAGACCAGAGACTGGTCTTGCCTTCATTTGATCATTTTTTTTCTTTTTCGTTCTTGAATTTTATTGACTGTCCATCTATCAGTAATTTAAGATCAGTTTGGTCTATAGAATTGCTTTCTTGTTGCACTTCAAGCTTTTCTTACTGATCAACAAGAAGATTATATGTCTAATATATCAGAATATATATTCATATATATATTTACCAGCATTTTGTAAAAATTTGGTCATTATTAGCAAAGATTGATGGAGTCATTCATGTATTTTTCAAGTTGCAGTGTGGTTGTTAGTTATAAACTTTTGTTGTATTTTTTTTTAAAGAGAATTTTCCAAGCAATGATAGTAAATATCTGTTTGTTGCATAGCAGATTTGGAGTTCGAAACTTAACATCTGCAAACCATTTGTCTCCGCAAAATTAAGATCAAAAGGGAATAATTTTGCAGAATACGTGTTAGACTGGTAAGTAGGTATATGGACATACTTCTGCTTCTTTTATTTCGTTTCAAATGTAGAAACCCTGTGCATTTGGGTTAAAAGCAATCCGTCAAAGTCTATTGCTTCGTGTTAAAAGGAATTATGCTGATTTTAACAGAGTTTTCTTTAGGATCAATATGCAAGTTTCGCCAGAGATGAGAGAATACCATATTTTCAGACATGGGTTTAAATGGTGAATTTGTTTACTCCGACTCTTCATTTCTTCTAAAGTAATAGTGTTTGAGACCCGTCGAAGGATCTCCAAGGAAATAATGAAAATAAAAGTTGAACAAGCCCATGGTAGACACATAGCTACCTATGGATGATTAAGCTATATATCCTTCATTCAAGGCAAAGTAAGGAAGAAATAAACGAATTTTAATGGTATCTTTAAGTGAAAACCTGAGATAGCCTTTTCTTCATAAGCAATCATTACAAAGCTATATGATACAAATTCATACACCAATTAAAGCCAATTCAATCTCAACGTGGCTTTTAGAAGGCCTACCAAAGGACACTGACAGTAATTAATTATCTAACACATGATATAAACTACAGGTGCAGGAAACGAGAAGTTTCCATGAAGCCGGAAACAGGCTATGGATAAAGGAAACAAGAAGTTTCCATGGAGCCGGAAACATGCTATGGATACAGGGAACAAGGAGTTTCCTTGGTGCCATAAACAGGATGTAGATATAGGAAACAAGAAGTTTCGTTGATGCTAGCAACAGGATATAGATATAGGAAATACGAAGTTTCCTTGATGCTAGCAACAGGATATGGACAGAGGAAACAAGATGTTTCCCTAATGCAGGATGCTTAATTTAGAAAAGGATCAAATTTTCTTTTCTTTTCTTTTTTTTTTTTCTTGTTGCACAGAAAAGGATCAATTTTAATTGATCATCATACTATATTATAGGTGATTATGGCAACCTGAAATTGCGGGATTCTCTCTTCTTAAGCCTGCAGATACCCCTTCTCCTCCAGGTAAGATATCACAATCTCAGCTATTTCACATGGGGAAGCACAGTTGTTTCCCTTTTGTGGCAATTCCAACTGAAGAAATAGAAAAAAAGGTTGAGCTTCGATTAGAATGTTGGAATATTGGATTCAAAGAGAAACAAAGAGGAAAGCCTTGCCATGATACAAATTGTTCTTAAGTATGGCCTTGACACGTTCAGATGGAGATGACTAGAAATATCAGATGCTTGAACTATGACAGAATATCTATCATATTCATATTACCATAGCCATCCACAAGTTCACTGGCAAGTGAACCTGAACATGCTTGAATACATTCTAGATTTGTGCCAGCATAATTTTTCATGTTTGGAACATAAACATTGTTTAGGTGCATATTTGAACAAGCGTGAGCCTATGCAAAGTAAGGAAGTTACTCCAACAATATATATACCTCACAGTTCAGGGGTGGTTCATACGGATCATCAATACCAGTAAAACCTACAAAGAAAATATTAAATAAACAATTACTAAATATGAGATACCAATCTTCAGATACAATAACCAGGGGGGATAGACACCATTGATTTTTCCAGCTCTTGCAAGCTTGTAAAGGCCCTTTGGGTCCCTCGCCTCACATATTTGGAGTGGCACGTTCATGAAAACCTGTTCGAAGCATTGCCTAGTTTTTTCTTAGGGCAAATAAAGAACCTTCTGATGCAAAAGGCTTTATCATAAATAAGATCAAAGCCCTCAATATTTTCAAGTTTCTTAAAGGCAGCACATACCTCAATGAAATCTCCTTCTGGCAACAGTGAACGACATGCATCCCTATCTTTTCTGTAGGGAGATATTACACTGGCAATGCATATGATGCCAGCATCGGCAAAGAGTTTTGCTACCTCTCCTGTGTGAACCATAACAAGTTGAAACTTGAAACCATCAGAATAAGAGAGAACAAAAGGATAAAGCAAAAAAGCACTATGATGTGGAATCAAACAGCATTTACCAATCCTTCGTATGTTCTCTGCCCGATCCTCTGCTTCAAAACTAAGGTCACGGTTTAAACCATGCCGAACATTATCACCATCAAGGATGTAAGCCAACTTTCCCCTTGAATACAAGGCTTGACACAGCGCACATGCCAAATTGCTCTTTCCTAAATTCATAGACCATAGTAAGAGAGAGAATGGAAGCAACACAATGCGAAAAAGCTAAGATTTTTTAACACTCTTCAGTTTAGCAAGGAGAAACTAACAAAGAAGCCTAAGTTCTTGATTTTGACTTTATAGGTTCCTCCAGAGCTAAAGACCAATGTTTCAGTTTTTGACAACTTCCAACTTCTGTTGTTTTAGCACACAAAAAAGGACTTCTAAAGCACATTATAAACAAGAAGCCATCTTATCGGAAAGCAGAAAACAAAAAAGTTACTAGCAATAAATTGCTTAGCATGAATTTCAGTATCCAAATATATTTGCTTAAACAAACCTGAGCCACTGAGACCTGTAATCCATATGACACAACCCCTTTGCTGAAGCACCTCTTGCCAATGAACTTTACCAACTGAACTTTTGTGCCATACAATGTTTGTTGCCTTGCCGTTAGTAGCTATCTGGTGGAGATTTTCACCTAGTTAGACGATTGAAATCAGAACCCTAAGTAGATCCAATAGGAAACAAACCCTATATTTTAGCATTCATGCCTTTGCCACTAATTAATTCCATGGAATGGCCAAAAGTGTTCATATGAACATTATAGAAACAGTGTATTCCACAACGAGAAATTCATTTACTAAAAAATCAGCATATAAAGATATAGTAAAATAATAAAGATTCAAATCTGAAAGCCGGTGCTTAGGAATTCAGTCGTATCCAGTTGACTTATTCGGTACTGTGGTCACAAAAACAAGAAGCCAAGCCAAGCAGTATAAGCAAAGGGTTTATTTTACCAATTACTTCCCACTTTTTGAAAAATATTATAGTTTCAGTCATTCAGAGGAAGTGTTTTGATTGTTCCCTAAACCTCCATTTCAATCTTGAATATCCACCATTTCACAAAATTGTCAAGGAATTTTACTTGGCCATAACAAGTAATGCTTAAGGTCTACCTTAATACACTCCAAAATTTATCAACAAGGAGAGAGAATGGAACTATTTTCATGGGAAATTACGATTTTAAAATAGGATGGTAAGAGCAGCGACAGTCAAAAAGAGTAAATTTAATATCACTGTCAAGAAACTAGAACAATAACCTAGTCATAAATGTTAATGCTTGAAAGTCTGCAAATCCAATTCAGCTGAAAATAACTTAAACTAAAAGCTACGAATTTCTATAATAACAGTTAAGTATGGATTAATTAACATTCTAAGATTTCTACATTTAATACATTACATTTTGCGATAAAGGGAATGTATTAATTTCATTTTACTATAATTATTTATATACCCCATCTCCACGAATAAGATTAAGGTGTTCCATTTCTTTCATAAGTAAATAATGAAGGAAAACTAAAGATTTCTTTAAATACCTTTAATTGGGATAAATAAATAAAAAAAACCTGAAATAAATACTTAACAAGAAAATTAAAATTAAACACACGATCAACTATGAAAATTAAAAAAAAAATTTACCAGAAAAAACAGCAGCACGATCATTCGTACTCGCCGTGGACGATTCCTTCGTCGACTGGACCAAGCTCAACTTGGCATTGTTGCGGCTACTCAACCTTACAGAAAGCAAAGACGCCGGCAATGTCAAGTTCACAAAGCTAACCTTATGAAGCGGTACCAACTGGCCACCATCGAAACCGGAAGAAGAACAAGAAATCGCTGGCCGTACCGCCTTGACTACAACCATCTTTATAAAAAATTTTTATAGAAAGGAAAACAAAACAATGATTGAAACAAGAGAAGTTAACGGCAAATTAGTAACCAAAATAATTTCATTTCCTGATTTATAGAATGAGAAACTGACGTGGGAAAGGTGTGTTTTTTAGTTAGTAGCGGGGAACGGCAGCTGTTCTCTTTTGTTCTTCATTTTATTACAATTAATTCTTTTTCTTCTTTTGATTGGAATTACACAATAGTTGATTGAAAAAATTAACACAGTACTATTTTATATTGAGTAAAATTATTTAAATTAAATTTAAAATTTAAAAACTAAAAATGTTAAATTAAAATATTTTAAATTTTTTCAAAATAAAATAAATAAACTTATATAATTAATTAACTTATTGAAATTCTAAAATTCTCATTTTAAAAAAATTTAAAATTTAAAATTTCTTTATATATTCTTTAGAATTTTTTTAAATAAATTATATATTTTTAAATATCTAAAATTTTTATAAATATTTGAAAATTATATTGATCTTTTTTTTTGTAATTTCTAGTGACAAAAATTAATTTACTCATTTTCAAAATTAACCGGAACTAAAGTAATTTTTACACCAATCCATTATTCTAATCATTCGAGTTATTCAAATTGTAAAATTCAACTCGAGCTCGAATTACTTATTAAAGTTGACTCGAAAAGGTCGAATAACTCAAAATTAATTTTTTTCGATTTTTTAAATCGAATCGAATTTTACTCACCTTAAAGATTGATGGTCCTTTCATTATTAAATTTATTAATTTAATTCTTTTACTATTAAAACTAATTAAATTAAATTAAATTTTAATAAAGTTAATTTTTATCCTTTCAAAAATAATATATGTTTTATTTGTATTTTAATTTCAAATAAAATATTATTTACTAAATCATAAAAACTTTTAAATTTTTAATCATTTTAGTATATCTATCAAATTTGTATACGTGTGGAAACTACATATTTAAAACACAAAGGTTAGTTTACAAATAACATATAATAAATAATAAAACATATAGTTTAAAAGTAATTAATAATAACACATGAAATATGTATATTATTAAAATAAAAGTATAGATTAAATTATGAGTTAAATGAAATTTAAACACGTAAATATATCATATTATACACCATCATTGTTTATCACAGTGTTGTGATTAATCTTAAGTTAGTGTCGAGTTGACTTATGACACCAACTCAATCAACAACCTTATCAATATATACTATTGATGAATGTAATAAAATATGCATAATACAATTAAAATATAAATATTATATTGAAATAAAGTTGTGGTTTAGTAGTAATGTTAAAAAATAATTAATGTAAATAGCATAGATTCAAATCCTATTATATGTATATTTTTATTAGTTTTTTGTTAAAATAAAAAGACAAAAATAACCTTACATAAGATATATTTGAATTACAGAATAACATTTTCATAATTTTCATAATTGAGTTGGTGTCCGGCACCAATTCAGTCAAGGACTTAAATAATAGTAAGTATAGATATATAACTGATTAATATAATAAATTGTGTATATTAAAATAAAAACGTTCAAAGAATATCAAAATCAATTTTTAATTGAGTGATAAATTTAAGATTTTATTAATTTAATTGGTGTAAGTTTAAATCCCACTATATATACCTATTAATTTTTATTAAAATAAAAATACTAAAATAACCTAAAATAATATAAACTAATTTAATTATGGAAGGATATGCTCGTAATTTTTATAATCAAGTTAATACATGATTAACTACTAAATTAATTAAAAACTTAAATAATTATTCAAATAAAATTATAAATGACTTCTTTTAAAGTACAAAAGTCAATTTATCTAAAAAAATATTTTATATTTTTATAGTACAAAAATTAAATTAATTATGATATTAATTTAAATTCAACTCTTATAACAAAAAAACTTGTGGTATACAATACAAATCATTTGCCTCAAGTTACCTAAATTTGAATCTAATATCTATGGCAAAAAGACTTGAAAGAAACGGAAGTCATTTGTCCGACAGATTTGACTTATCAGAATTAAATTTGGTTCCAACCTTAATTCCAACCAAATTTTTCATGCACGGAGTGATGAGCCACATCCCAATTTTGACATGTGTTGTCCACATTTCTTTATCGGGTGTAGGTACCTTGAATGGAGGATCTTGGCCGCCACGTCATAGTCATAATTTTACCCCAATTTAAAGACAGTAAACTGTACTCCAAATTATTAAATTATTTTTAAGTTTATTATAAAACAAGAATAATAGATAATGAGAATGTGAGGATTTGTATTGTATTTTATTATTTTTTATCATCAAGTAATATATTTTTATATATATAGGGGATTAAATTTCTTATTTTTTAATATATAAATAGGAAATAAATTACAAAGACATGAAAGGTGAAGAGTTAAAGAAAATGAAATGTGAAAAGTTAAAGAAGATGAAAGATGAAAGGTAAGATGAAAGGTGGAAGGTTAAGGAAAATGAAAGGTAAAAGGTTGAACATTCACTTAATAGCATTCGTAACACTCCCCCTTAAATGTTCATTGTATAAAGGACATGCCTCATTAAAAACTTTACTAGAAAAAATCGTGTGTGACAAAAACATAGTGAAGGAAATAAGAGTACATAATCCTTTGATACATAATATATCAAAACAAAAAATGTAGAGCGAATTTACTCCCCCTCATGTAAGCATTACTTAAGATCTTTGAGACAACGCAATCTAATGTTGAAAATTAACTTCTCAAATTTAGCAGTAGGGAGCGCCTTAGTAAAAAGATTTGTCAAATTCTCACTTGAACGAATCTGTTGAACATTTATATCTCCATTCTTTTGTAGATCATGAAGAAAACTTTTGGTGATATGTGTTTTGTTCTATCACCCTTAATTTATCCTTTTTTAAGCTCTGCAATGCAAGTTGTATTATCTTCATATAAGACTATTGGAGCTTCTTTTTCAGAGCATAAACCACAATCTTTTCGTATGTGATGACTTACAAACCTTAGCCACACATATTCACGACTAGCCTCATGAATTGCCAAAATCTCAACATGATTAGAAGAAGTAGCAGCAATTGTTTGATTCATAAAGCGCCAAGAAATTGCAGTACCACCATAAGTGAAAACATAATTAGTTTGTGATCAAGCATAATGAGGATTAGATAAGTACCTATGTAACACCTCCATACCTAACCCAATCGTCAAGTCAAGGCATCAGGATGTCATATTCGTTGACGAAACAACTATTAAAAATTTCAGATCAATTTATCATATTATTTAATTAATGTATATTATTAACTAATTATAGTAATAATTGAATTTACGATAGAACTAATTATGAGCTAAATGAGCTCATTAAAACATCCACAATTGATCAAAGGTCAAATTGTTAAGTTCATAAAAATTTTTGAACTGTTGTCGTAATGTTGGGGTTTCCATGTTCGTCATCGTGACATCATCTCCATTTTCCTACAAGTTCCACTCTTTATTTTTATTTATTTAATTTATATCATTACCTGAACCGTATTCAGTTGTCATAACCGCCGCTTCATTTTACATATCATCCACTTACATCTATTTCTAATCTCAAGTCCTTATAAAAACATGATATTCAATCAAAGATAACAAAGTTTATTAAATTAACACAAATATTAAAGTTTTACAAATAAGACCATTGAAGGACTTGCACTTGAAAAATTGGTTTACCCACTTTATGTATATTTTATATTTATTTCTAAATTGTGCCAATAAATTTAATTCTTCATAAAATTTTAACAAAGAATTCAATATCACATCAATTAACACTTATTTACTTATTATTTTATCAATTCGTTTAAAATATACTCACATGTATTAATGATTCCATCACCTACAACCATTTCGAAACATTTCAAATTAATCTACTATATATATATGTTCATATATTTTTTCCTCCTCCTCTCCATTCCACATCCTTTATGTATACATTTGTTAAAATCTTTAGCTTTTAGTATATAACATGCTTATATGTAACATTATCTATAATTCCACTATTTACTTATGTGTTCATATCAAAACTGTTCACTTGAGTCATAGTCACTAAATTATTTATATATTGAGCTATAGAATTCAAAATTAAGATTCGCTTGATGTTTTTGAAAACTAGACTCAAATATATATTTACCATAAAAATTTCAGAATTTATAATGTAGCCAATAAGTACAGTAAATTCTTTAAATTTGTCCCTGTTCTGCTTCTTGACAGCTTCGACCTTTCTTTACTAAAAATTAATTATCTCTTAGTACGAGGTTTGGATGATGTTTCTATTTGTTTTTCTTGAAAATAGGCTCATTAAGAATTTAAAAATATAAATATAAACCCCTAATCAGTTTTTAAGGTTTTTGATGATTTTCTAAAGTCAGAATAGGGGAACCCAAAATCAATTTGACCTTGTCTCACAAAAATTCATATATCTTATAACAAAAGTTTCTTTTGCTTATACCGTTTCTTTTATATAAACTAGACTTAATAGGATTTAATTTCATATCTTAATTAACCTCTAATTCAATTTCTAAAATTTTTGGTGATTTTTCAAATTTAAACTACTGCTACTGTCCAAAATTATTTTAGTGCAAAATGTTGATAACCAAGTTTATAACACCCTCATTTCCTCTCTTTACAATATTTCTCATCACTTCCTCTTATTTCCCTTCACTAGCATATTAAGAACATAAAATTTTATATAAGAAAACTCCAGTTTAACATCATTTTCATGCTTTTTCAATAATATCAAACTTAAAAATATATTGAAATCTTGATGTTCTTACCTTGTCCTATTGATTTCAAACTTTAACTTAATTTTCTCTCTCCTCCAACTTCAATTTTTTGAATCCAAGGTGATTTTCTTATTCTCCATAATCTCCTTATCACTTTTCTCTCTTGGTGATTATGAAAATTCCTTAAAATTTTAGATGAAAATGGTAGATTTTTAGTAGAAGGACCAAATTGTAAAGACAACAAAGTTTTCTTCTACTCTCCACCTCACTCACGTTGGAAAGATGAGAGGATCCTTTTTTTTTCATCTTTCTCTCATTTTATACTAGCTATTTATAATAAAATATTAGTAAAATATCTCATTAAAATATTAATAAAGTACTATTTATCTAATTAAATAATTATAAAATATCATCAAAATATCTCCAACATCATTATTGCCTTCTAGAGTTCTCAATCTTTCTAATTGATCATTTTGCCCTTTATGATCTTTTAAAATTTAATGCTTAAATCATCACTTAATTTGGTAAAATTGCACTTTAGTCCATTATTTTTTTTCTTTTTTTTTCGTTTATTCAATTTGGTCCCTATTAATCCATTTGCCTTAATTTCTAGATCCTTCTACCTTTAAGATATTTGCACTATTGGCCTTTCACTTCAACTTTTCCATATTTATATTTATGCCACAAAACTTTTCACATATTTACAATTTTAGTCCATTCATACTTTTCACATATTTACAATTTTAGTCCATTCATTAATTTAATATATTATGTCTTGCTTCTTGATTTAACTTTCTTTTGATATCTTGCAACTTTTGTTTTCATTGATCTTATACCTTTTTTTTGGGCTAAGATTTTATCTCATATTATTTACTGCAAAAGGGGTTTTGAGGATGTTACATTTCTTCCCCCCTTAAAATAATTTTCGTCCTCGAAATTTCCTTGATTCGGTAATCATTCTTACTTTTCTTCAAATAATTATTTTTTATTTAAACCATAGTAAACTTCGATTGAACAAGCAAGATATGCGAATTAACACTGAAATACATCGAAGTGCCACTATCACTTGCATATCCAACGTGCTCATATCTTGTCTACTTGGGCATTTATATTGTCGTCATGTAACATCTCAAACCCAGCCTAGACGTTATGGTCAAACCCAAAGGTGTCACAAAGAATGGGTTTTATTAACGAAGTTTATACAATAAAAACCTTTCTAGTTTTTCAACTCTTATCTATTTATAACCGTAGTCAAAACATTTATTCAATTAATTATTTTACCTTTAAACGTGTTAGATAACAGAAGCTTACAAAAGCCGTTGTATTTCAAGAAAGCAGATCGTATTTTAGAAAGCCTTTGTTTTAGTAAAAACCTTGTTTTAACGGGTTGTCCAAACAAAATATTAAACAAAAATCCAAATCCTAGAAATTTTATCAACAGTCCAGGGAGTCCAATTAATACAAAACTCCCAAAAATATGCTTTAAGTAATTAAAACTTTATTTAAATTCAGTTCGTAAACTAGTGGTCACCGCAAGACTCCGCCGCACTGATCCGTCTAAGTCTGTGGATTACCTGAACAGAAAAAACAAACAGAGGTGAGTTTACGTAAACTCAGTGTGTAACCCAATAGAAATAGACATGCAAACATGCAAAAACCTCACATACAATTAGATATAGTATCGGGCTCACGCCCATTTATATTCAGAGACAGATATACAGATCAGATAATCAGAATCCTACCCCATTCTCTACACACCAACTCCGACCATCCCATCACACCATGTGGGGTTGAAAACACCCACCCAACCCTACACACCATATCGTGTCATTATGATACGTATCAGATAAAGTAATGTGCAGCCAAGATGCCAAGATATAGCCGATGATAGCCATACAGAACACTTCCTCCACATTTATAAATCTCACCCCAAAACAAATATAGAAAACATATACAGAAATAACAAATTAAACATGCTCAACATGCTTATAGACATATAACGGAATAATCAAACATGCATAGCATTATCATACTTAGAACAGATTATCAGACTATCAGATATACAATTTTAGGGTTTGGTTAGCCCTTACCTACCCTACGATAAGCCCACAGTCGATCAGAATGACTCGTGCGACCCTAGGGAAAAAAATTCAAAAATATGGGCTCACATGCCCGTGTTGGCCCATACGCTCAGATTGGTCTTGCCCGTGTAGGCCACACGGCCTGGCCCAAAATCCACACGCCCATGTGACATGCCCGTGTGGCCCAGACGCCTAGATTGGCCTTGTCTGTGTGGCCCACACGGCCACACTCAAGCCATCACATGGCCGTGTCTTGCGCATGACCATGCCTTCGTTGATCACACGACACACGGCCAGCCTCACGGCTAGGCACACACCTGTGTGGCGTCGACAGAGAGCTTTTTTGGCTTTTGCTGAAACCTGATTTTATGCTTTAGGAGTACACACCTGGTTCGTTTTTGCTGTGAAACAGTCTCGAGACTCCTGAAACCTAAGAAACAACACCAACCACTCTTTCAATTTCAAATACCGACACCAAACCATTCAAAATCCCAAACAACATACTTGCGAAAACTACTCCAAACGAAAGTTTGATTACTTACCATAATAGATATGATGGCTCGAACACACTACTTAATGGAAGATGGGTTTCAATCTCTTTGCACATCACCTATACAAGAAATCACCAGATTACTTCCCTAAAATAATTCTCAAAAACCCAAATCTTCAAGAATAATTACCTACCATAAACCGAGCAGGAATTACAAATCCC
This sequence comes from Gossypium hirsutum, assembly GCF_007990345.1. Taxonomy (NCBI): domain Eukaryota; kingdom Viridiplantae; phylum Streptophyta; class Magnoliopsida; order Malvales; family Malvaceae; genus Gossypium; species Gossypium hirsutum. The sequence continues at coordinate 41,481,212 of NC_053435.1, read as the reverse complement.
AAAACACAAAAATTGCACAACCGAACAGCGAAAAGGAATCGAAGAAAGTAGAAATAAAAGAAAACATTTGGAAAACAGGTATTGAAGAAGAAGACGTAAAAAAATTTGGAGAGAGAGAAAAATAATCAAAATAATTAAAAAATATTTAATTGGCACAATCCTCACAACATCCACTAACATCCCAACCACCCAGAATTTCAAAACCACTCAAACTCCTCTAACCAACCAAAACAAAAATAAACTCCCTCGCTCATGCAGAGACTCGAACACAAGACATCTAACATAACAACCCCCTTACCATTCGAACCAGTAGGCTCATTCTTATAAGGATTCATAGATAATTTTATATAAGCCCACTCCACAAGGGCCGGGCTCAGATAAAAAAAATAACAAAATTTGGCAAAGAAGAGACTTGAACCCAAGACCTCACACACACACACCCAGAAACACTTAACCACTCAAACAGATAGATATTTGTGTCAGATATTTACAAGAACAGAAATAAATTTATCAGGGTTTTATAGCTCTAACCCTAAAAGAAATTTCGACCTCAAAATTTACTTGTTCAGAACATATGAGGATATTGCTGGTGCATCGAGTCCTCAGGTTCCCACGTGGCTTCCTCAGTGCCATGATTCCATCACAGAACCTTCACTAATAGTATGGACTTCTTCCTCAAAACCTTAACATCTCAATCCAGAATTTGAACCGGCTCCTCCTCAAAAGTCAAGTCCAGTCTAACCTCGACCTTCTCGACAAAGACTACGTGAGATGGATTAGACCGATACCGCCTCAACATCAAGATGTGAAACATATCATGGATATCGTCTAACTTCAGAGGTAACTCTAAATGATAAGCGACTAGTCCCACACGCTTCAAAATCTGATACGACCTAATAAACCTAAGGCTTAGCTTACCCTTATGACCGAATCTCAGAACCTTCTTCTATAGAGAAACCTTAAGAAACACGAAGTCCCCCACCGAGTACTCAATATCATGCCTCTTCAGATCTGCATAAGATTTCTGTCTATCAGAAGCTGCTTTCAGACGATCTTGAACCAGTCTACCTTTATCTTCGGTCTCAGAAACCAACTCAGGACCCCAAACCCGTGGTTCACCCAACTCAGTCCAACATAGCAGGGTACGACACTTACGACCATATAAAGCCTCGTAAGGTGCTTTCTGAATACTAGACTAGAAACTGTTATTGTAGGCGAACTCGACTAGTGGCAGATAATCCTCCCAACTACCTTAGAAATCAATCACATAACTCTGAAGCATATCCTCTAGTATCTGAATCACCTCTCAGATTGACTATTTGTTTGAGGATGGAACGCAGTACTGAAGTCTAATCTTGAACCCAGAGCCTCATATAATTGCTTTCAGAACTGAGAAGTGAAGGGAGGATCTCTATCAGAAATAATCGAAATAGGAACCCCATATAGTCTTACTATCTCAGAAATATACAGCTTCACTAACTTCTGCAAAGAAAAGTTTGTCTGAACTAGAATAAAATGAGTAGACTTGGTCAATTGATCCACGATAACCCAAACAGAATTCTTCTTAGTGGGTGTCAAGGGCAACGCACTAAGGAAGTCCATAGTCATTCGTTCCCATTTCCACAAGGGAATCTTAACGGGTTGGAGTAAACCCGAAGACAACTGGTGCTTAGCCTTAACTTGCTGGCACGTCAGACAACGAGCAACGAAATCCGTAAACTCATGCTTTAAACCTGGCCACCAGTACAACTCACGAAGATCGCGATACATCTTATTACCATTGGGATGCATAGCATGAGGGCTACTATGCACCTCTCTCAGAATTGACTGCCTCAAATTAGAATCATTTGGTACACAAATTCGACCTCGAAAACACAGAACTCCATCTTTATTCAGCCCAAAATTCGAAGCACTGTCACTTTCAACCTGACGAAACCGCAAACCTAGAGACTCATCCTCTAACTGCTTATCTCGAATCTGATCGATCCAATTCAGCTTAACTTGAACTTGGTTAGAAGACTCCCATCATCAAACAGACTAAGACGAGTGAACATTGCCCTTAAATTAGTCATTGCTTTTTCACTTAGAGCATCAACCACCACATTAGCTTTACCAGGATGATACTTTATCGTGCAGTCATAATATTTGAGCAGCTCAATTCATCGACGCTGCTTAAGATTCAACTCCTTCTGGGTAAAGAGGTACTTAAGGCTCTTGTGATTAGTGTAGATAATACACCTCTCACCATACAGATAGTGCCTCCAGATTTTGAACGTAAAAACCACCACAGCCAACTCAAGATCATGAGTCAAATAGTTCCCTTCATGTGTCTAAAGCTGCCGGGATGCATACACCACAACCTTACCATCTTGCATCAGTACACATCCCAAACTGAAGTGTGATGCATCACTATAGACCATAAATGCTTTACCAGATTCAGATTGTATCAGAATAGGAGCCTGAGTCAGAACAGACTTAAGTTTCTCGAAGCTCGATTGCTACGCATCAATCCAGAAAAAAAGAACACCCTTGCGCAACAACTTGGTCAAAGGAGCTAAAATCAGAGAGAACCCCTCAACAAAACACTGATAATACCCCGCAAGGCCCAGAAAACTGCAAATCTCTGATACATTCTTGGGCTGTTTCCAATCAAGCGTAGCCTCAATCTTCTTAGGATCAACTAGAATTCCTTTAGTAGAAACCACGTGCCCCAGAAAAGTTACTTCACGCAACCAGAATTCACACTAGCTCAACTTAGTGTAAAGCTATTTTTCACGAAGAATCTGAAGCACTACTCTAAGATGCTCATCATGCTTATCCTCAGTCTTAGAGTAAACCAAAATATCATCTATGAAAACCATGACAAACTGATCCAGATATGGCTGAAACACTTTGTTCATCAAATCCATGAATGCAGCCGGAGCATTCGTCAGACCAAAACGTATAACTAGGAACTCATAATGTCCATAACGAGTCCTAAACATGATCTTATGAGCATCCACCTCCTTAACCCTCAACTGATGATACTCAGAATGAAGATCAATCTCCGAAAACACTAAAGCCACTCAGAACTGATCAAACAGATCGTCGATCCTTGGAAGTGGATATTTTTTCTTCACTGTCAATTTATTCAACTACCGATAATTGATGCACATTCTCATGGTTCCATCCTTCTTTTTAACAAACAGAACTAATACCCCCCACGGAGACATACTAGGATGGATGAAACCACGGGCCAAAAGTTCTTGAAGTTGAGCCTTAAGTTCTGTAAGCTGTTTCGGTGCCATTCGGTAAGGAGCGATGGACACTAGAGCTATACCCGGTAGAAGCTCAATTCCAAACTCAACTTCTCGATAAGGAGGTAAACCTAGTAACTCCTCAGGAAAGACATCCGAAAAATCCCTTACAGTTTTGATATCCTTAGTAGAAGGGTCCACAAAAACAGAAACACTGACGTAAGCCAAATATACCTCACACCATTTTCGAACCAATTTATCAGCCACAAGTGCAGATATCACATTGGATAAATAATCCCGACACTCACCAATCACAACCACCTCCTTATCATCCTTAGTTCTCAGAACGACCCTCTTACTCGTGCAATCCAAACTGACTCAGTGCTCAACGAACTAATCCATACCCAGAATCAAATCAAACTCCCCAAACAGAAGCTCCATCAAATTTGTCAGAAATACAACCCCTTGCACTTCTAACGGAACATCCTTATAAATTTTACTAACCCGGACAAACTAACCCAACGAACTCAGTACAGTGATCTCACTAGAAGTACTTTCGATAGAAATTCCCAAGTTTTCAAATATAGAACTAGCTACATAGGTATGTGTAAAACCTATGTCTATCAAAATAGTATAAGGTACATCAAAAATTAAAAACGTACCAGTGATAACATCTGGAGCATCTCTATCCTCTCGACGTCGAGCAGCATAAACCAACGCAAGTTGCCACATCTCAGATTGACTGACACCTCTACTTGGTTCTCTTTGTTTATGGCCCATACCATTATCACCCCTAGCTGGTCTACGGCCCCTAGGTGGCTGCTGAACTACCCTCTGAGGTTGTACAGAACTCGGTCCCGAAGCTTGCATCTGATCAGCCCGCTGAAGAGACTCTCTAATACGGTGCTTCAAAGATCCAAACCTCATACAAGCTCCTATCCTCCTCCAACACTTGCCTGGATGGCGCCTACTATAATTTCCACATGGCTAAATCCCAATAGGATCAATAGGAAACCCCATTCTAATCGGCCCATCAAGTCTGGCATTTTTCTTAGGCCTCTAAACAGAACTAAAGGGCTCCGAATCCCTCTTATTCTTGCCTCTTTCTCGGTCCCTATTTTGGTGCTCCACGCACTTAACCTCTTTGGCAATCTTTGCCTTATCAACCAGAATAGCAAACTCATGCTTTCTCTGTGGAGCAATCAAAGCCCTCCAACTGACTCTCAAACTGTCCTAAAAAAAGGCACACTTCTCATATTCAGATGCCACCATACCTCGAGCGTAGTGGCTCAACCTCAAAAACTCGGCCTCATACTTGGCCACTAATCTACCGCATTGCGTAAGATCCATGAACTCACGCCTATGAGCTTCCACATGGCTTGCCCCTACGTACTTAATTTGGAAGGTGGGCTTAAAGAAATCACAGTTTAGATGATCAGGCTGAGTACCCTCATCAACCGTTAACCATCACTGATATGCCTCGTCGTGAAGCAAAGAGGCTGCACCCTTAAGTTTCTACTTGGGAGTACAATCTAAATCATTCATAATCTTCTCAGTGGCCTCCAACCAATACTCAACCACTGTAGGGGCAACTCTAGTGACACCCCTAAAAAACTCAGCTCCATTAGACTGGAGTTGTTTAGTTATTGACCCACGGCCTCCAGATCCAGAATGGGTTCCAGCGACCCTTTCCAATATCCTCAACATGGCTTGGGACAGAGCGTTGTCCTTAGCTGAATGACTTTGAGACCCAATCTCAGTAGCAGGTGAAGCCAGTGTCTCACTCGTATTTAAGTTTGGCATACTGCCTAGAAAGGAAGTGTAACATACCTCACCCGTATCCGATGCCGGGATAGGGTTCGAGGCATTACCGAGGCTTTACATTTATAACACACTATTTAGGTCACAAATTTTTGCTCAAATTTAAAACCTTTCAACCATGAATATCTCGTCCCTTATATAGGCCTTTGAGGCCTATAACGTACCTAGAGGCAGTGCGGGACAAATTCGGGCACGTTCGATAAACCTTGGGCTCCTTAGAAAAATTTACCTTATCTTATAGTGTTACACGCCCGTGTAGATGGGTCGTGTGGACTCACACGCCCGTGTGACTTGGGACACACCCATGTCATTCGGCCCTGTGCAACATTGACTTATCAACACGGCTGTGGCACATGCTTGTGCTACTTGCCCGTGGACAACATTGTCTTTTAGACACGGCAAGGACACATGCCTGTGTTGCCTACTCGTGTGCATTTTTTATTTAAAATTTTAAGTGCAGGGGACACAGGGCCATAGCCCACACCCATGGGAAGGAACGGTGTGTCACAAACGGCTTAGATACACGCCTGTGTGGCCAGCCATGTCGACCCTAATAGGCTATTTTCCAATCCTTAAGTCACCCCTTTCTACTCCTTATACCTAGTGGTTACCAAGTTCGAAGGAAAACATGATTATACACTTGTAATAATCTTGATAAAACTAGTTGTATGGAAACCTCATATCATTGGTTTCATACATGAAAGGTTATTTCCCATTTAGTGTTTATGGGTTTCCATGTCACTTTAATTCGTCTGAAATTGGCTCGTTCATGTAACTCATTGCCAATTGGTAGCAACCCATCACTTGTAAATAAAACCATTAAAAAATTCGTAGGTCATAGCCTACTTTAATTAAGCCAATTTTCATGACCATATACAAAAAGATAAACATATTTTTACATGCCTTCATTTGGCAAATCAAATGACACATATAAAAAAATACTCAAAAATCCTATACATGCCATTGAACAAAATAAAAATGTCTTTATACCAAAGCTTAACTAGTTGAAAGTGTGTAGACTCTCCAATCGTCTTCCAGTCCTTATGAGTCATCGAGCTTTGAGAGATAGGGAAAAAGAGAGGGGTAAGCATTTACATGCTTAGTAAGCTTGAATAATAGGAAAGTAAAGTTACCAAGTATTTAACATGCATCCATAATATAAGGAAACCAACAATTATTAAATGGTTCCCTATTACATGCACTCAAACAATAAGTTAGTAACATAATAAAGCATCACATAATTTAACTAGATGAGCTCATCATTCAACATCTTATTTACACAAACATCTCATGTTAATCTCATTGAGTTTCTAGGAAATCTCGATGGAATACCCATTAACCGTCAATTTATACGAATGATCATTCCCTATATGCACTCCAGTGAACCTCACAATTTTATGGCAGGATTACCAAATCCCCCATTTTATGAACTCATAAGGTGATGTTGGGATTACCAGTACAGGCTAAATCCCTTATAGACATACACCCTTACTGAGCTCGGATCTGAATTACCAGTCCAGGCTAAATTCAGACCCTAATCAGATTACCCGTCTGGGCTAAATCCATAATGCACAAATATTCTTCGGGAGGCTTGACCATTCAAAGGAACACCCGTCCAAGCTAGATCCTTTCAATATTTGAGATCAACGGATTACCCGTCCAGGTTAAATCCTTACTGCAACACATGCAGGATCTCAAATCACATGTAATTATGGGTTACCATCGAATTCCCTTTGTCAACCTCAACCGAGACATTTTTCACATGTTACCATCAAATATGCATTTCTATGATATTTCAAGCCAATAATAAATGAAATCATCATGTATTAATAAATCATACAATATGCATATTAGAGGTTTACTTTAAGTTATCCGAACTTACCTGGTATTTGTTTTAGAGTTGTGTTTCAGTTATTCCAAAACCTTGCGTTTACCTCGATCGACCTTCGAAATTTGTTCCTCGGGGTCTATAACAACAAAATTATATCATTAATACCCCACGTTATACATTACAAGTCTAATTCTCACCCCCGGTCCAAATGACCGTTTTGCCCATAACCTTTGATATTTTTACGATTTAGTCCTTAAGCTCGTATAATGAAACACATGCAATTTTTACCTTACCCAAGCCTAGCCGAACACTTTTCCTTCTTTTGGTAGCCCTCATTTTCCATTATTTTCACACTTCTACCACACATTTTACAACTTTTGCAAAATGGTCCCTACAAGGATTTTTCATGAAAATCACCTAGGAAAAAATGTTTAACACATATTCATCTTTCATGTTCCTTCATAATCCATCAAAATAAAAGTGACTCATGCATGGGTAAAGTTTTAAACATGAACCTTAGCATGAAATATGGGTAGAAATCAAGAGAACAAGCTACCGGGATTCCAAAAATACAAAGAACATTAAAAACGAGGCTTAGGAGCACTTACTGTTGAGCTTGAAATGTTTGAAAACCCTAGCTATGGTGACAAGAGAATTTTGACAACATGGAGAAGAAGAATGGCTGATTTTGGCTTGATTTTTCCCATTTTATTTCATTAAAAAGCCAAATGACCAAAATGCCCTCATGCCCTTTCTTTAAAATTTCATCCATGCAAGCCCTTTTTTGTCAAAAACTTTAGAAATTGGCAAAATTACTCTCCAAGACCTTCTCATTCATAAACCAAAGCAATTTCATACAAATGCTTCTAGAATTCAAGTTTTTCAATTTATTCAATTTAGTCCCTAATTTCCAATTGAACACCTTACTCAAAGAATTTCTTCATGAAACTTTAACACATGTATATACTCATATTCTAAGCCTCATAATAATCATAAAATAAATATTTTGATGTCAGATCTGTGGTCCCGAAACCACTATTCCGACTAGGCCCTATTTTGGGATTTTGTAGAAAGACTCAGCTTGAGCCCCCTACAGCCTCTACCACAGCCACGAGTACCACGTCAGCGAGTTCCACGAACAATCATTGTATAATTCAAATTTACCTACATTATAAAGTTTTATGCATCAGTTCTAGTATTTATTAACAGATATTTTATGCATAAATTATCAGAAGTTCAGACATGTTTTCAGAAGTTTCAGTCCCTAACTATTTTGGTACAGTTTCAGAAAGTACTAATTACAGTGTTTTCAGAATAGTTTTATCTAAGTATAGAGATACTTACAGGATCGGCGCTGGAGACTCGGTGTACCACATACTTTCTCAAATTATCCAAAATATTTGAAAACCAATTCTTTTTTAAATCACAATTTTGGAACCCAAAATTCACAGTCCGAGTTTTGCAATCTGACTTTGATACCACTAGATATAACACCCCAAACTCGGCCTAGACATTATGGGCGAATCCAAAGGTGTCACAAATAATTAGTTTTATTAACGAAGTTTATATGATAAAAACCTTTCTGGTTTTTCAACTTTTATTTGTTTATAACCATAGTCAAAGAATTTATTCAATTATTTATTTTCCCTTAACACGTGTTAAATAGAGGAAACTTACGAAAACAATTGTATTTCAAGAAAGCATATCATATTTTAAAAAGCATTTATTTTAGTAAAAATCGTATTTTAACGAGTTGTCCAAACAAAATATTAAACAAAAATCCAAATCCCAGAAATTTAATCAACAGTCTAGAGAGTCCAATTAATACAGAACTTCAAGAAATATCCTTTAAGTAATTAAAGCCTTTATTTAAATTCGGTTCGTAAACTAGTGGTCACCGCAAGACTCCGCTGCACCGATCCATCTAAGTCTGTGGATTACCTGAATAGAAAAGATAAACAGAGGTGAGTTTATGTAAACTCATTGTGTAACCCAATAGAAATAGACATGCAAATATGCAGAAACCTCACATACAATAAGATATAGTATCGGGCTCATGCCCATCTTAAATTCAGATAACAGAGACAGATATACAGATCAAATAATCAAAATCCTACCCTTATCCTCTACACACCAACTCTGACCATCCCATCACACTATGTGGGGTTAAAAACGCCCACCCAACCCTACACACCATATCATGCCATTATGACACGTATCAGATAATATGCAGCCAAGTTGCCAGAATATAAGTGATCATCGCCATATAAAACACTTTCTCCACATATACAAATCCCACCCCAAAATAGATACAAAAAATAGATACAAAAATAACAGATTAAACATTCTCAACATGCTTATATATATATAACAAAATAATCAGACATGCATAGCATTATCATACTGAGAACAGATTATCAGACTATCAGATCTACAGTTTTAGGGTTTGGTTAGCCCTTACCAACCCTACGGTAAGCTCACAGTTGATCGAAACGACACGTGTGACCCTAGGGAAAAAATTAAAAAACATAGGCCCATACGCTTAGATTGGCCTTGCCCGTGTGGCCCACACAGCTTGGCCTAAAATCCACACGCCAGTTTGGCCCAGACGCCTAGATTGGCCTTGCCTGTGTGGCCCACACGGCCACACTCAAGCCACCACATGGCCATGTCTTACGCACGACCATGCCTTCATCGATCACATGGCATTGCCTCACACATGGCTAGCCACACGACTAGGCACATGCCTGTATGACATCGACAGAGAGCTTTTTTGACTTTTGTCGAAACCCGATTTTACGCGTTAAGAGTACACATTTGGTTTGTTTTTTCTTGGAAACAATGCTGAGACTCTTGAAACCTAAGAAACAACACCAACCACTCTTTCAATTTCAAATACCAACACCAAACCATTCAAAATCTATAACAGCTCGATTTTGGGCCTAGTTCGAACAGTGGTTTCGAGACCACAAATCTGTCACAGAAAAATTTATTTTTCTTATATTTTTATGGTCTAAAATTTTATAGAAAGATTATGTGAAAATTTCATTAAAAAATTTTGACGTTTGAGCACTTAATTTAGCAAAAAGGACTAAATTGTAAAAAGTGCAAAACTTGAGTTCTACATGCTAGAGGTGTCTAATTGCTATGATATTTTAAATTAGAGGTCCCTAGATGGTAATTAGACCATTTTTTAAGTGATTGGACAAAAATAGACATGAAGTAAAAGAATTTTAATGTTTTAAGAAAAGGGTATTTTGGTCATTTGGTAATTAAATGAATTAAAAAGCCAAAAATCAAGCCAAAATCTTGTCCATCTTCTCTCCCTTGTGCCAAAATTTAGAAGGAAGACATAACTAGGGTTTTTCCAACTTTCAAGCTTGATTGTAAGTCCGTTCTCGTTCCGTTTTTAATGCTCTTTACATTTTTGAAGTCGTTATCACTCAATCTACCTATTTCTACCACTAATTTGAGAAATGATTAAGGTATAAGGTTTGAACGATGTTACAAATGCATTTTTTTCATGTTTAATGGTAGATTATGCAAGTTTGATGTTTGAAAAATGACTTTTGCTAAGTGATTTTCGATGAAAATGCCTAAAAGGACCTATTTGTAAAAAGTTATAAAATGAGTAGTAAAAATGTGAAAGAATGGAAAATTTTGACTTTCATAAGCATGATTAGCTAGGCTTGGGAATCAAATAATTTGATTCCACTTCATTTTACAAGCCTAGGGACCAAAGTGTAAAAATGTCAAAGTTTAGGGGAAAAAATATAATTTTTGCCATAGTGTAATTTTTGGTCTGAATAAAAAAATGTGAATATTAAATGAGTTAAATTTTTTATTATAGATCAAGAGAAATGAGGTTCGGACCTAGATCGGGAGAAAAACAAAGTGTTTGACAATTAGGTCCCATTTCTACTATTTTTGTACCGAAGTAAGTTCTTATGTAAATAATACATTATTTTAATTATATTTTAAATAATTTATTATTGTATGAATTGTGATTGACCCTTCGACATATTCAAAAAAGTTTCGACAAGCGTGAAATCTCGGTTGAACCTTAGGAATAGATAAGATACAAATGTCATGACATTAGGGTTACTGAGATTACGTGTAAGACCATATCTGGGATATGGAATCTATATGAGACTACGTGTAAGACCATATCTGGGATATGACATCAATATGAGATTACATGTAATACCATATCTGGGATATGGCATTGGTACAGTACCGCATGTATGGGACTCCCGAGTATCCTTTAGTATTCCAAGTGGTTTAATGGGTAATTTAACGATTATGTCAAAGATGAATTATGTGTAAATCCAATTCGAGATGACTCAGGTATGTACATAAAACTCATACGTAATGAGCTCGATATGTGATGAACCTTCGGTAAGGTTATGATTGAGTAAGTTATGATTATAAAATCTTAATAATATGTATGCCAATTATCATCATGTTAAATGTTTGGATATGATGCTCATTATTTGCATAGGAACTTACTAAGCTACGTAGCTTACTCCCCTTTCTTTTCCCTTGCCTTATAATGTCACCAAGCTAGCTCGGGGATCGGAGAATGTCAGACATCGACTCACACTATCAACTTATTATTTTGGGTACCAATGAATTCAACATTTTGAGTTATGGCATGTATAGAGACTTGGTCATTTTGTTATGTGTGATAATTAAATTGGCCTAATGTGTTGGCCTATATTAGTTGGTAATTCATCTTGTAAATGGCCATTTGAAATTGGCTAATATTTGTATAAGTATATATATATGATGATGCTTTTCATGGATGTGTTGAATTCATATGTGTGTAAAGTTTGTGTATGATAAATGTCAGTATGTGAATAAGGTGTTGATGTCTTTGTTATTGTAACACCCCTTACCCGTATTCGACGCCGGAACAGGGTACGAGGCATTACCGAACTTAAACATGAGCAAACATACATTTTTGAGTCATAAATTTTGCATCCAAATTAAAAAAATTTTCATACACATTCATATCGTCCCTTATATGAGCCTATGAGGCTCAAAACATACATCGAGGGTGGTTCGAGCCTAAACTGGGAACTTTAGAAACTTTCGGGGAACTTAGAAAATTTTTCATCAAAACAGGGGCACACGCCTTTATGGCTTGGGACATGCTAGTGTGGGTAGGCCGTGTGGTCACACACGCTCGTGTCCTCAGCCCGTGTAACTCTCTGTTTATGACGTCATGCACAATTTGGGGTCATACGGCCAAGTCACACGCTTGTGTCCCGGGGTCATGTCCTTCACACGGCTAAGACACACGGCCGTGTCTCTGCCCGTGTGGCCAAGAAAATGGCTATTTACCAAGCCATTTTCCACCCTCATTTGCACACTCACATACACACTTTCAATGGCTACCAACACAACCATAATCAAGACTTAAACATATCAAAACAATTATTTATTGTTCAGAATAAAACTGTCCACTTGAGTCATGCCGCTAAATTATTTATATCTTGAGCTACAGAATTATAAATTAAGATCCGCTTGATTTTTATAAAACTAGACTCAAATATTTTCCTGCCATAAAAGTTTCAGAATTTATGGTTTAGCAATTATTCAAATTCATCCCTGTTCTGCTATTTGACAGTTTCGACCTTTCTTCACTAAAAATTAATTATCTCTTAGTACAAGATTTGAATGATGTTCCCGTTTGTTTCTCTTGAAAATAGACCTATTAATAATTTAAAAATATAAATTTTAAACCCCAATTATTTTTATACAATTTTTAATGATTTTCCAAATTCAGAATACGGGAACTCGAAATCATTCTGACATTGTCTCACAAAAATTCAAATATCTCATAAAATGAAATTCTTTTGCTTACACTATATTTCTATGTAAAACTAGACTCAATAGGCTTGAATTTTGATATTTTATTCAGCCTCTAATTTGATTTCCACAATTTTTGGTGATTTTTTAAAGTTTTACTACTGCTGCTGTCCAAAACTGTTTTAATGCTAATTTTACTCTTTCATGATTTCTTTGTATTAACTTTCATTTAAACATACAAAACACCAAAGCATATCCATAACTAGCCATTCCAATAGCTAGTCATTATCGAATATTTACATGCCATTCATTGGCCAATTTAACCTATACGTCAACAATAAAGACTTAAACATATCATTTCCTTTCCTTCATATACATGCTCATAACATCATACTTTATCAAGTCCACACATAACCAATCACCTTCAACATAACAACTTCCCACATGTATCATCTAGTCTAATTTCATTAACATACCATTATAAACCACATCACTCAATGACATTGGCATAGGGATATGAGTAATTAATATGCTTGCAACTCATTAGCCAATATAAGCCAATTTATGTGGCTTCATACCAAATCAAATCCTTAATATTACAAGCCAATACATTTGACCATATCATAATGACACATACACAAAATGACTAAGTCCCTATACATGCCATAGACTCAAGGGTTTGCATTCATTTACCCAACATGATAGCTTGATAGTGTGATAGCATCTCCGACGATCTCCAACTCGAGCTAACATACAACCCTATAAGATATGGGAAAGGAAGGGGAGTAAGCTACAAAGCTTAGTAAGTTCATATGAAAATAATAAGCAACAATAGTCATACTTTTGTCATACAACAAACATAACATAACACATAAACATCATTAAATCTTCATAGGCATAACCTACTCAATCACAATGCTTACCCCCTTCAATTTATAAGCATAATTTAATACATCTTAACATTTTCCAATCGATCGTAACCTCTCTAATATAACATACCACAATAATCATTAACAAATCATTTCAAGCCTCATAGTAACATGCACATTAATCATGCCTATTCAGATTTTCATGCCCAAAGCTTAACATCTTTCAATGATTTAAACTCTTAACTTCACATACTTTCATAACCATTTTAATAAGAAATTATGCAAATCTTTCATTTTTTTTACACATATCCAATGAATCACAAATCAAGTGAACTAAACATCTTATTTCTCAATTTGATATGGCTCAAAAGCCTAACTCATGATTCTCAACTGAATTTACCATGAATTTACACATCATCAACATAATACTTATTCAGAAGTTTAACTTAAGGTCACTTTCATAGTGATCATGAACTCACAATATCATGAAGCCAATACTTGTAAACTTTACGTACATAATTGTACGAACTCGTAACACAGTCATATCTTTTCACATCTTTGACGTAGTTGAACCACTTGGAATACTAAAGGATACTCGGGAAACCCCATACACATAGTAAGATGCCAATGCCATATCCTAGATATGGTCTTACATGGGATCACATATCGATGCCGATAGCCCAGCTACGGTCTTACACGATGTTTTATATCGATGCCATGTACCAGACATGGTCTTACATGATGTCTCTTATCGATGCCGTGTCCCATAAATGGTCTTATACAAAATCACATATCGATGCCATATCCTAGATATTGTCTTACACGAAATCAGACATAACCCTAATGTCATGACATTTGTATCCTATCTATTCCTAAATTTCAACCGGGACTTCTTCGTTATAAATCATATAATATTAAAGCAATTTAAAATATAAATATATCATTGCATTATTCACATACAAACTTACCTCGTTACCGAAAATGGTGAAAAGGACCTAATTGTCAAATACTTATTTTTCCCATGTTCTAGGCTCAAATCTCATTTTTCTTGATCTATAATATCAAATTTAGCTCACTTATTAGTCACATTATTCAATGTGACCCAAAAATCATATTATAAAATTTGACATATTTATATTTTTGCCCCTAAGCTCGAAAAATGAAATTTATTCAATTTATTCGATTCTCAGGCCTAGCCAAACCTCTTTTATACTTATAGCGGTCCACATTTTTTATTAAATCACACTTTTATGACATATTTTTTAACTTTTACAAATTAGTCCTTTTAGGCATTTTCACCAAAAATCACTTACTAAAAGTCATCTATCCAAACATAAACATGTATTTTCTACCATTAAACACAAAAATACACATATATTCATCATGGGTCAAAACCCTAGACTTTAACTATATCTCAAATTAGTGGTAGAAATAGAAAGATCTTGTTAGGAGAATTTCAAAACATTAAAATCATTAAAAATAGGGCAAGAACGGACTTACAATCGAGCTTGGGAGCTTGAAAAACCCTGGCCATGGTTTCCTCTTGCAAATTTCGACCAAGGAGAAAGATGGAAAATTTTTTGGGTTTTTATTTTGATTATTAAATCATTTAATTACTAAATAACCAAAATGCCTCTAACTTAAAAATATTCTATTTCACCTATTTCATGTCCATTTTTGTCCAAAAAAATTATCCAATGGTCTAATTACCTTTTAGAGACCTCTAATTTAAAATTTCATGGCGATTAGACACCTCTAGCTTCTAGAACTCAAGTTTTGCACTTTTTACGATTTAGTCCTTTTGACTAAATTGAGTGACCAAACGTCAAAATTTTTGAACGAGATTTTCAAAAAATTATTTCGTGAAACCGTAGGACATAAAAATATAATAAATTTTTTTTTTCCTTGTCAAATTTGTGGTCCTGAAACCACTATTCCGACTAGGCCCAAGATTGAGCTATTACAGTTTTGGTTGATTTGGTTGTATGCATGTGCTTGGATTGGTGTTATATGTTTTTGTGTAGGTATGTGTATAGAAGGGTGAAAAAATGGCTTGGTAAATAACCTTATTTTTGTCCACACGGGTGGACACACGGGCGTGTGTCTAGGCAGTGTGTGACACACGGTTTGCCCCATGGGCATATGTTAGGCCGTGTGTCCCCTGCACCCTAATTTTTGCAAAACAGAATGCTCAGAATTGAGCACATGGGAAGAGACACAGGCGTGTGTCCCATCCGTGTGGATGACACAGCCTAGAACACAGGCGTGTGCCCTGGCCGTGTGAAGTCTGCAGTTATTTTATGAAAATTAATTTTCCACACGGCCTAGCACACAGACGTGTGACTTGGCCGTGTAAGCTCAATTTGTTCATGAGTTGCAAGTAAGAGAGTTACACGAGGTCGGGACACGGGCATGTGTGACCACACGACCTTCCCATACGGGCGTGTGACCCCTGTTTATTGAAAAATTTCCTTAGTTCCGTAAAATTTTTTAAAGTTCTCGATTTAGTCCCAAACCACTTCCAATGCATATTTTGTTCCTCGTAGGCTCGTTTTAGGGACAACGTGAATGTATGTGACAATTTTAAATTGGATGAAAATTTACGTCTCAATTTTGTATGGTTGCTTGTGTATAAGTCTGGTAATGCCTCATACCGTATTCCGGCGTTGAATACTAGTAAGGGGTATTACATTTAGTGGTATCAGATATGCGTTTAAACGATTCTCGGACTAACGTAGCGTGTGTAAGTGTCTAGCTATACATGCCATAAATGAATTGTGATAGTGTGATGACTCTTGACAACTTCAAAATTTTGTTTTCATATAGTAAATGGATCCCAATCGAGTTGAGGCTAATGATGTTGAAAGTAATGCGCTGGCTCCCGCTCAAGGGGTAGCACCGTCTGATAGTATACCTCTAACGGTTGGTCAGAGAGAAAGGGCTAGGAAAGCCTTTCTCCACATGATGAACGAGTGGTATATGGAGTTTTTTGAAACAAATCCGAATGCCCAACCTCTTCCACCCCCACCTATTTCTCGACTGGTTCCCATAGCTCCATAAGGTAAGGAATTTGTAAGAATGAACAAACCCTCGGTTGATAAGATCCGAAAACATGGAGCCGAAGATTTCAGAGCTAATGTGGATAACGATCCTGAGAAAGCGTTTTTTGGCTTGAAAACTCCATCAGGGTATTTGATGAGCTATCTTGCGCACCGGATAAGTGTTTAAAGTATGCTATCTCACTTCTGAGAGATTATCATATCACTGGTGGAATACACTAGTACCTGTGGTACCGAGAAAGATGATTACTTGGGAATTATTTTAAGTGGAGTTCCAAAAGAAATATATTAGTCAACGATTCATCGATCAGAAATGTAAGGAATTTCTTGAGCTGAAACAGGGTCGAATGTCAGTGACAAAATATGAGCAAGAATTTGTCAGCCTTAGTAAATTTGCTCAAAAGTCTGTTTCCACCGAGGCTATTATGTGCAAGAGATTTGAGGATGGATTGAAGGAGGATATTCGTGTGTTAGTTGGGATCTTAGAGCTGAAAGAACTTGTGGTGTTAGTCGAATGAGCTTGTAAGGCCGAAGATTTGAATAAAGAGAAGAGGAAAGCTGATTGTGAAGCTAGAGATTCGAGGAAAAGACCGATGAGTAAGTCATTTCCATCTCAATAAAAGAAATCTAAAGAAATATATTCCCGTTCAAATGTGTCAGCTAGTATTCCCACAGAGAACACGGGAAGCAATACTCGAGTTTTAAATCTCAAGCCACCTCAATGGAAAGTGTAGGTAATGTAAGGCCTAACAGACCCAAATGTTAGCATTGTGGAAGAAGACATCTTGATAGTGTAGGATGAATGACCGGGCTTGTTTCAAGTGTGACTCTCAATAGAATTTTATCAGAGATTGCCTCGAAATGGCTGAGAAAGAAAAATTTCAGAGTGCAAGGTCGAGTAATACTACTAATAGGGGTAGGCCACCGAGGAATACTGAAAATAGAACTAGTAGTAAAGGTGTGATGAAGGATTCAGATGTGAGATCCGAAGCTTGAGCCCCTGCTAGATCCTGTGTCATCCGTGCTTGCAAAAAAGTGACATCTCCCGATGTTATCACTGGTACTTTTTCTCTCTATAATACTAATGTAGTTGCATTGATTGATCCTAGATCAACCTATTCTTATGTTTGTATGAAATTGGTAAGTAGTAAGAGCTTATCTATTGAGTTTACTGAATTTGTGATTAGAGTGTTAAACCCTTCAAGCAAACATGTATTAGTTGATAGAGTTTGCAAGAATTGTCCCTTGATGATTTGAGGTAACTATTTTCTGGTTGATTTAATGTTGTTGCCATTTGATGAATTCGATGTTATTTTGGGTATGGATTGGTTGACACTGCATGATGCTGCAGTGAACTATAAAAGAAAGATTATTGAACTAAAATGTAAAAATGGTGAAACACTTTGGATTGATTCAGATAAGTCAGGTGAGTTACCTGTTGTGATTTCTTCAATGTCTGCCCAAAAATATGTAAGGAAGGGTTGTGACGCTTATCTTTCTTACGTGTTGAATACAAATATGTCTGAATTAAAAATTGAGTCAGTACAGATAGTTTGTGAATATCCAGATGTGTTTCCAGAAGAGTTGCCTAGGTTACCTCCAATTAGAGAAGTTGAGTTTGGTATTGATTTAGTACCAGGGACCTCATTGATATCTATTGCTACGTAT
Source organism: Gossypium hirsutum (assembly GCF_007990345.1). NCBI lineage: Eukaryota > Viridiplantae > Streptophyta > Magnoliopsida > Malvales > Malvaceae > Gossypium > Gossypium hirsutum. Next base: position 41,462,914 of record NC_053435.1, on the reverse strand, counting down.
AGAATGGCTCTGACTGAATTGAAAGAATTAAAAGCTCAGTTACAAGAGTTGACAGATAAGGGTTTTACGAGACTGAGTTTTTCTCCTTGAGGTGCTCCGGTGTTATTTGTAAAGAAGAAAGACAGATTTATGAGACTTTGTATCAATTACTAACAGCTCAACAAGGTGACTATAAAGAACAAGTATCTTTATTGAGGATTGATGACTTGTTTGATCAGTTGAGAGGAGAAATGGTATTCTTGAAAATTGATTTGAGATCTGGCTACTATCAGTTGAGAGTTAAAGAGGTGGATGTGCCAAAAACTGCTTTCAGGACAAGGTATGTACACTATGAATTTCTTGTTATGCCTTTTGGACTAACTAATGCACCTACTATTTTTATGGACTTGATCAATAGAATCTTCTGACCATATTTAGATAAGTTTTTGGTTGTGTTCATCGATGACATCTTAATTTTTTCTCAAGACGAGTCCGAGCATGCCGAACACTTGAGAACTGTATTGCAGACATTGAGGGATAAGAAATTGTTTGCTAAATTCAGTAAAAGTGAGTTTTGGCTCCGAGAAGTCAGATTTTTGGGGCATATTATTTCTGGTGATGGTATTCGGGTTGATCCAAGTAAGATTTCGGCAATTGTTAATTGGAAACCGTAGAGGAATGTATCTGAAGTTAGAAGCTTTTTGGGCTTAGCTGGATATTACCAACATTTTGTCAAAGGATTTTTGATGATTGTTACTCCTATGACCAAGCTATTGCAAAAAGATGTTAAATTCGAATGGTCTAAAAAATGTCAGCAAAGTTTCGAGAAGTTGAAAGCATTATTGACTGAGGCGCCAATTTTAGTGCAACCTGAGCTAGGAAAAGATTTTTTTGATTTATAGTGATGCATCACTGAATGGATTAGGATGCGTGTTGATGCAACTGGGAAAAGTGATAGCTTATGCCTCGAGACAGTTGAAACCGCATGAGAAGAATTATCCGACGCATGATTTGGAATTAGCTTCCATTGTGTTTGCTTCAAAACTTTGGAGACATCATTTGTACGGTGAGAAATTCCATATCTTTACTGATCATAAGGGTTTAAAATACTTGATGACTCAGAAAGATTTAAACTTGCAGTAATAGAGATGGCTCGACTTACTGAAGGATTACAGGCTAATAATTGATTACCACTCGGATAAGGCAAATGTAGTTGCAGATGTGTTGAAGAGAAAGACTTTGTTTGCTTTGAGTACGAAGAATACACGGTTGACTTTGTCCAATAATGGTTCAATCCTAGCTGAGTTGAGAGCTAGACCATTATTTCTTCAACAAATTTGTGAAGCTTAGAAATGTAACAATGATTTGCAAGCCAAAAGAGTTCTTTGTGAATCAGGTAGTGATTCAGATTTTCATATCGGATCTGATGATCGTTTGATGTTCTGAGGCAGAATTTGTGTACTAAAAAATGATGAACTTATTTAGAAAATTCTTCATGAAGCACATAATGGTTGGGAATCTGTGCATTCGAGTAGTACAAAAATGTATAATGATTTGAAGAAATTGTATTGGTGGTCAGGTATGAAACAAGATATTTTAGAGTTTGTTTTGAGATGTTTGATTTGTCACAAGTGAAAGCTGAACACCAAGTGCGTTCAGGTTTACTTTAGCCAATGATGGTGCCTGAGTGGAAATGGGATAGGATTATGATGGATTTCGTAACGGGTTTACCTTTGACTCCGAAAAGGAAAGATGCTGTATGGATTGTGGTTGATAGATTGACAAAATCTGCTCATTTCATCCCCGTACGTACAGACTATTCTCTTGATAAGTTAGCTAAATTGTATGTGGCTAAAATTGTAAGATTACATGGAGTACCTATTTCTATTATTTCGGATAGAGATCCAAGGTTTACTTCGCAATTTTGGAAGAAGCTGCAAGAAGCTTTGGGTACGAAGCTGAATTTTAGTGCTACTTTTCATCCACAAAACGATGGTCAGTCTGAGAGAGTAATTCGATTCTTGAAGATATGCTCTAATGTTGTGTTCTAGAATTCGAGGGTAGTTGGGAAAAATATCTACCATTAGTAGAGTTTGCTTATAACAATAGTTTTCAATCAAGTATAAAGATGGCACCTTATGAGCCATTGTATGGCTACAAGTGCCGAACACCCGTTTTTTGGACCGAGCTTAGTGAGAAACAGATTCATGGGGTTGATCTGGTTAGAGAAATTGAAGAAAAAGTAAAGGTAATCTGTGATTGCTTGAAAGCAGCTTCAGACCGACAGAAGTTGTACGCAGATTTGAAAAGAAAAGATATTGAGTTTCAAGTTGGTGATAAAGGATCTCCGTGGAAGAAATTTCTTAGATTTTGTTGTAAAGACAAGTTGAGTTCACGTTTCATTAGGCCGTATGAAATTGTTGAAAGAATAGCGCCAGTGGCATATCGGTTAGCTTTACTGGTAGAGCTGGAAAGGATCCATAATGTGTTTCATGTGTCGATGTTGCGGCAATATTGTTCTGATCCTTCACATGTGATTTCTCCAACAGAGATTAAGATTTAACCGGATATGATGTATGGTGAAGAACCAATCAAGGTTTTAGCTCGGTAAGTTAAATAGTTAAGAAATAAGAGTATAGCCCTATGAAAGTTTTATGGCAATGACATGGGGTCGAAGAGGCTATGTGGGAACCCGATGAGGCTATGAGAAAATAGTACCCAAACCTATTTTCTGGTAAGATTTTCGGGGAGGAAAATCCCTAAAGAGGGGAGAGTTGTAACAGCCCGATTTTGGGCCTAGTCGGAACAGTGGTTTTGGGACCACAAATCTGTCGTAGAAAAAATTATTTTTCTTATATTTTTATGGGCTACAGTTTTACGGAATGATTTTGTGAAAATTTTGTTCCAAAATTTTAACGTTTGAGCACTCAATTTAGCAAAAATGACTAAATTGTAAAAAGTGCAAAACTTGGGTTCTACATGCTAAAGGTGTCTAATTACTATGAAATTTTAAATTAGAGGTCCTTAGATGGTAGTTAGACAATTTGTTAAGTCAGTGGACAAAAATAGACATGAAGTAAGAGAATTTTAATGTTTTAAGAATATGACATTTTGGTCATTTGGTAATTAAATAAATTAAAAAGCCAAAAATCAAGCCAAAATCTTGTCCATCTTCCCCCCCTTGTGCTAAAATTTATAAGGAAGACATAGCTAGGGTTTTGCCAACTTTCAAGCTCGATTGTAAGTCCGTTCTTGTTCCGTTTTTAATGCTCTTTACATTTTTGAAGTCATTATCACTTGATCTACCTATTTCTACCACTAATTTGAGAAATGATTAAGGTCTAGGGTTTGAACCATGTTAGAAATGTGTGTTTTTGATATTTAATGGTAGATTATGCAAGTTTGATGTTTGAAAAATGACTTTTGCTAAGTGATTTTCGATGAAAATGCCTAAAATGACCTATTTGTAAAAAGTTATAAAATGAGTAGTAAAAATGTGAAAGAATGGAAAATGTGGGCTGTCATAAGCATGAAAGAGGTTTGTCTAGGCTTGGGAATCAAAGAAATTGAATCCATTTCATTTTACAAGCCTAAGGACCAAAGTGTAAAATGGTCAAAGTTTAGGGGTAAAAATGTAATTTTTGCCATAATGTAATTTTTGGGCTGAATTGAAGAATGTGAATATTAAATGAGTTAAATTTGTTATTATAGATCAAGAGAAATGAGGTTCGGACCTAGATAGGGGGAAAATAGAGTGTTTGACAATTAGGTCCCATTGCTGCAATTTTTGTACCGAGATAAGTTCGTATGTAAATAATGCATTGTTTTAATTATGTTTTAAATAATTTATTATTGTATGAATTGTGATTGACCCTTTGACGTATTCGACAAATTTTTGACAAGCGTGAAATCCCGATTGAACGTTAGAAAAGATAGGATGCAAATGTCAATACATTAGGGTTACTAGGATTATGTGTAAGACCATATCTGGGATATGACATCAATATTTCAAACTCTTGTGATCTGTGGATATACGGCAAGTTTCGGCATACAAATGGTGCCTCCAAATATTCAAGGCAAATACAATGGTAGCTAGCTCCAAGTAGTGTGTTGGATAATTTTTCTCGTGCGACTTTAGTTGCCTCGAAGAATATGCTATTACTTTGCCCTTTTGCATAAGCACGCAACCCAGTCCATTTAAGGACGCGTCACTAAAGACCACGAATTCCTTTCCCGGCTCAGGTTGCACTAAAACTAGAGCTTCGGTTAGCAACATCTTCAATTTCTCGAAACTCTGCTGACAATTCTCTAACCATTCAAACTTAACATATTTTTGCAGCAACCTCGTCAAAGGAGTTGCTATTATTGAAAACCCTTTTACGAAGCGTAGATAGTAACCAGCTAAGCCCAAAAAGCTTCTAACCTCAGTTACATTCTTCGGCGGCTTCCACTCAACAATAACAGATATCTTATTTGGATCAACTCGGATGCCATCACCCGACATGATGTGACCGATGAATCCAACCTCTCAGAGCCAAAACTCACTCTTGCTAAATTTAGCATATAATTTTTTATCCCATAAGATCTGTAAAATCGTTCTCAAATGTTCCGCATGCTCAGTCTCATCCTTGGAATAAATCAGGATATCATCAATAAACACAACGACAAACTTGTCTAAGTATGGTCAAAAAACATGATTCATTAAGTCCATAAATGCAGCTGAGGCATTCGTTAGACCAAAAGGCATGGCTAGGAACTCTAAATGATCATACCTCGTCCTGAAAGCGGTCTTAAGCACGTCCGAATCTTTAACTCGCAACTTGTAGTAGCCGGATCTCAGGTCTATCTTAGAAAATACAATGGCTCCCCTCAATTGATCAAACAGATCATCAATCCTTGGCAACAGATACTTGTTCTTGATAGTTACCTTGTTGAGTTATCGGTAGTCTATACAAAGACTCATAGAACCATCTTTCTTCTTTACAAATAATACCGAAGCACCCCAAGGCGAAATATCCGGTCTTGTAAAAACTTTATCCGTCAATTCTTGCAACTGTGCTTGTAACTCTTTCAACTCGGTTAGTGCCATCCTATACAGAGTAATAGAAATAGGAGCTATCCCAAGCACCTGTTCAATACCAAACTCTACTTCTCTAACAGGAGGTAATCTGAGTAGATTTGCCAGAAACACATCTAGATACTTGCATACTATTGGTACCGATTCCAATTTCAACTTAGATTTTTTAGTATTTAACACAAAAGCAAGGTAGGCTTCATATCCTTTTCTCATATACCTTTGAGCCATCATTGAGGTAATCGCAACCGGCGGAGTATCCAACTCGCTTGAATCAATCTGGAGAATCTCACTATCTAAGCATTTCAATTCAATATACTTGCTACCACAATTTACAATCACATCATGCACAGCTAACCAATCTATGCCAGGTATTACATCAAACTCATCGAATGGCAATAACATAATGTTAGCCAGAAAATAATGACCTTGCATCGTCAAGGGACAATTCTTATAGACTTTATCAACTAAGATTGACTAGCCTAGAGGGTTTGACACCTTAATCACAAATTCTGTAGGTTCTACAAACATATTTATATTAGACACCAATTTCATGCAAATGTACGAATGGGTTGACCCCGGGTCAATTAAGGAAATGACACGAGTATTATAAATAGAAAATGTACATGTGATGACATCGGGAGCAGACGCTTCCTCTCGAGCGCTTATTAAATAAGTTCTTGTCGAGGCTTGAGCCTTTGATTTTGCAGTAGCATCCTTGGAAACAGTTCGATTGCCACTTGCACTTTTGGGATGTCTCGGAGGTCTGCCTCGAGAAATAGGAGCATTTGGATGTGGAGCTAATTCAACCTCTTTATTAGCTTGCTTCGGGTAGTCTCCGAGAAAATGGTCAAGAGACCCACATCTAAAACACACACCACTCTTCATTCGGCACTCTTCGAAGTGAAATTTGTTACAGCTTTTACACTTTGGCTTTTGATCATCTACGCTTCCCACAGTAGTTACCATAGGGGAAGAAGGCTTCGGGTTATATTGCTTGGAGTTTCTTGCTCTACTCGAATATCTTACTGATGAAGTGGAATGTTCTTGGTGACTTCTCGATTTCTTTGTGGGGAAGGAGTGTGCTCTACCACTAGAACTCTTACTCGAAACTCGAGCTTCTCTTTTAGCTTGCTTTCTTTCATTATTTAGCTCTTCGGCCTTCTTGGACCAGTCAGCTAATGCGAAAAATTCTCGTATCTCAAGGATTTCGATAAGCAATTTAATTTCCTCATTCAAGCCTTCCTCGAAGCGCTTACACATTTATGTCTCTGATTGGACCTACTCCATTGCATATTGGCTTAACCTCATGAATTCTTTTTGTACTCTGACACAGTCTTATTTCATTGTTTGAGTTCTAGGAACTCCTTTTGCTTCAAGTCTAAAAATCTTTGACTGATGTATTTATTTTTAAACTCAGCTTGGAAGAACTCCCATGTAATGTCTTCCTTCGGTATCATTGAGGATAACGTCTTCCACCAATGATATGCTGTATCTTTCAGAAGAGATATAGCACACTTCAAGCATTCCTCGGGTGTACATGACAATTCATCCAAAACTCGCATAGTATTATCAAGCCAGAACCCAGCTCGTTTAGTATCATCCTCAACCTTAGCTCTAAACTCTTCAACCCCATATTTTCTAAGTTTGTCCACTGGGGCTTTCCCAATTCTCGCGGGTGCCATACCTTGTGGCACTTCTCCCTCAGGCTGAGCAGGAGGCGAAGGAGGTCGTGGTATATTAGGATGATTTCTCAAATAATCCCTAAACCATTCATCCATCATCTCGAAAAAGGCATCTCTTGCCTCTTCCCGGACTTTAGACATAGGCCTTCTACTACTAGTAGAAACAACTCGTTGTACGGAAGTTAGAGCATGGCTCTCGGTTCCCTCAAACTCCTCTTGGGCTTGATTGGAAGACATTTACTATATTCAAATACAATTAAAAATGGTTAGAAGATGTCACACTATCATAACTTGTATAATGGCATGTGTAGCTATACTTAATACATGCTACGTTAGTCCAAGAATCGACTAAACCGTAATTCTGATACCACTAAATGTAACACCCCTTACCCGTACCCGAGAATGGGACAATGTACGATGCGTTACCAGATACATGTTCGGACACTTTCGGAAAATACAAGTTGTAAAATTTCATTCTAATTTAAAACCGACTAAACAAACATCATAGTGTCCCAATTATGGACCTACAAGATCCAAAACATACATTAAAAGCAACCCAGACTAAACCAAGAATTATAGAAAATTTTAGAAAAATTACTAGGGTTATGCCTCCCACGACTGTGAAGAGGCAAAGCACACGCCCGTGTGCTTAGTGACACGCCCGTGTGTCCTACCCGTGTTGAATTATTTGGATTTATTTTTCATTTCGAACCTACAGGGATTTTCACATGGCCAAGCACACGTCCGTGTCCCTAGCCTGTGTCCCTCACACGGCCTAGACACGCCCGTGTCATAGCCCATGTCCAAAAAACCGGACATTCTATTTTTCACGTCATCATTCATTTTGAGGTACATGGTCATGGCACATGCCCGTGTGCTAGGCCGTGTCTTCCACACGGTTGAGACACATGGCCATGTCTCTACCCGTGTGTTAACAACCATGCAAACTGACCTAAAATTTTAAATGTAGGGGACAAACGGTCGGGAAACACGCCCATGGGGCTGACCTTGTGTCACACACGGCCTAGACACATGCCTGTGTGTCTACCCGTGTGGACCTTTTTAGGGATATTTTCGAAGCCTTTAGCACCCTCTATCGTCCATACACACTTAGAGACTTCAATTGTATTTAACATGGCGTAATTGTACTCTTAAACAACCTTGACATAACTCATTGCATGTTAACCTCATCTCATCATTTTTAGTACATGCTAAATTATCTTTTTCGTGTTAGAGGTTAACATAGTACGTTTTACTTTTTACACTTAGGCCATATTATAACCATATACCATTATATGCTATGTCCACTCTCAAATTATTAGGTTCCATTTCAATCATCCAGTCATGATAAACATCGTCATATCTCATAAAGCATCTAAACATAGACATGCATCATTGGAAGGTTTACTACCTACATCAATATGAACCATATCTCATGGCCATATACAAAAGAATAAGTATACCATTTAGGCCCTTACATTGGCTAGCCAAATGACACATATAACAAAATAAACAAAAATCCTATACATGCCATTAAAAAAAATGGAAGTATCTATATACCAAAGCAGGACAAGTTGGTAGTGTGTTGATTCTCCATCCGTCTTCCAATCTTCACGAGTCCACAAGCTCTGTAAGACAGGGAAAAGAGAAAGGGGTAAGCATTTATATGCTTAGTAAGTCCGGATAACTAGAAAGTAAACTTACTGGTTAATTAGCATACAACCATATTAGGTACTAATTCCAACAAACATGAAATAGTTTCCCTATCATATGCACTTATTCATCAAGTTAGTCTCATAACAATACATCATGTCATTAGTCTTAGATGAGCTCATCAATTCAATATTTCCATTTCTATTTCTCCTATTAATCTCATTGAATTTCTTGGAAATCTCGATGGATAGCCCAATTACCGTCAAGTTATACAAGTGATCATCTCTAGTGTGCGTTCCCATGAACCTTATAACTTATGGCTAGATTACCAGTCTAGGCTAAATCCCCTGTAGTATTAACTCATAGAGTAATGTCGAGATTACCAGTCCAGGCTAAATCCCTTTCAATGAAAATTGTTGTCATAAGCTCGGATCTGAATTACCAGTGCAGGCTAAATTCAGCCCTCAATCGAATTACCCATCTGTGCTAAATCCTTAATGCACCCATGTTCTTCGGGAGGCTCGATCACTCAAGGAACCCCCGTATAGGCTAGATCCTTTCTTTTTTGAGATCGTCAAAGTACCCGTCTGGGCTAAATCCTTTTCTGCAACAAACGCAGGATCTCATGTCATGTAAGCCATAATTTATCCGTCGAATTTCCCTTTCTATTTCAACTAGGACATTTATCATCTTTCATTCACACAAGCACATTACATAAATTATCATGCAATGAATATGTAAATTTTCATACATTCAAGAACACACATATTTAAGTGTATTTAGAGTTTACTTCGGGTTATACGAACTTACTTGGTAATTGCTTCAATTTCGTATTTCGACTATTCCGAAACCTTTCATTTTCCATGATCTACCTCTGGAATTGGTTCCTCGAGGTATATCAATAAAATTTGACCATTAATACATCACATATTTCATTTTAGGATTTAAAACTCACCTCGGGCAAAATGAGCAATTTGCCCTTAACCTTTCACACTTTTACAATTTAGTCCTAAGGCTCGTATAATGAAATGCATGAAATTTCTAAGTTACCCAAGCATAGCCAAATATTTTTCTTGCCTATAGCAGTCCACATTTTCTTTCATTTCACATTTTTCTACCTATTTTCACAACTTTTACAAAATGGTCCCTTAGGCCATTTCTATGAAAAACTACTTAGTAAAAGTTGTTTACTATCCTTTAAACTCTCATATTCCTCCATAAATAATCAAAATACAAACATCTCATGCATGGGTAAATTTTTTGAACATGAACCGTAGCTTGAAATATGGGTAGAAATAGAGAGAGCATGTTACGAGGATCTCAAAAATACGAAGAGCGTTAAAAACGGGGCTAGGAAGCACTTACTATTGAGCTTGAAAATGTTGAAAACTGTAGCTATGGAGACCCTTAGAATTTCGGTAGCATGGAGAAGAAAATGAGCTGATTTTAGCTTGATTTTTCCCTTTTTATTTAGTTTATTACCAAATAACCAAAATACCCTTCTTTACTAAACTTCCAAAATTTTCCATGCATGCCCAATTTTGTCCAAAAACTTAGAAATTGGGAAAATTACTCTTTAAGGACCTCTAATTAATAATCCACAGCAATTTCATACTAATTTCTTCTAGAACTCAAGTTTTGTAATTTATTCAATTTGGTCCTTAATTTCCAATTGGACACCTTAGACATAGAATTTCTTCATGAAACTTTAACACATGCTTATTTTCATATCCTACACTTCATAATGATCATAAAATAATTATTTTAACGTTGACTTTATGGCCCGAAACCACTACTAGGCCCTAATTCGGGATGTTATATGAATTGCATGTAAATCCAATTCAAGATGACTTAGGTATGTCGTAAAACTCATACGTAATGAGCTCAATACGTGGTAAACCCTCGGTAAGGTTATGATTGAGTAAGTTATGTTTATACGATCTTAATAATATTTATGCCAATTATCATCATGTTAAATTTTTGGATATGATGCTCATTATTTGCATAGGTACTTACTAAGCTATATAGCTTACTCCCCTTTCTTTTCCATTGCCTTATAGTGTCACCAAGCTAGCTCGGGGATCGGAGGATGTCGAAGATCCACTCACATTATCAACTTATTATTTTGGGTACCAATGAATTCAACATTTTGAGCTATGGTATGTATAGGGACTTGGTCATTTTGTTATGTGTCATAATTAAACTGGCCTAGTGTGTTGGCCTATATTAGTTGGTAATTCATCTTGTAAATGGCCGTTTGAAGTTGGCTAATATTGGTATAAGTGAATATATATGATGATGCTTTTCATGGATGTTGGAATTTGCTTGATTTGAATTGATATATGTGTAAAGTTTGTGTATGATAAATGTTAGTATGTGAATGAGGTGTTGATGTCTTGGTTATGGCTGGTTTGGTTGTATGCATGTGCTTGGATTGGTGTTGTATGTTGTTGTAGGTATGTGTATGGAAGGGTGACAAAATGGCTTGGTAAATAGCCTTATTTTTGTCCACACGGGTGGACATACGGGCGTGTGTGACACATGGTTTGCCCCACGGGCATGTGTTAGGCCGTGTGTCCCCTGCACCCTAATTTTTGCAAAACAGAATGATCAGAATTGAGCACACGGGAAGAGACGCGGACCTGTGTCTCAGCCGTGTGGATGACACGGCCTCTAACACGGGCGTGTGCTCTGGCTGTGTGAAGTCTACACCTATTTTATGAAAATTAATTTTCCATACGGCTTGGCACATAGGCGTGTGACTTGGCCGTGTGAGCTCAATTTGGTCATGAGTTGTAAGTAAGAAAGTTGCATGGGGTCGGGACACGGGCATGTGTGACCACACGGTCGTCCCACATGGGTGTGTCCCATATCCATACGGGCGTGTGACCCCTGTTTAGTGAAAAATTTACTTAGTTCTGTAAAATTTTCTAAAGTTCTCAGTTTAGTCCCGAACCACTTCCAATGCATGTTTTGGGCCTTGTAGGCTCATTTTAGGGACAATGTGAATGTATGTGACAATTTTAAATTGGATGAAAATTTATGTCTCGGTTTTGTATGCTTGCTTGTGTATAATTTCGGTAATGCCTCGTGCCCTATTCCAGCGTTGAATACAGGTATGGGGTTTTACAAAATCCCAAACGACATACTAGCAAAAACTTCTCTAAATGAAAGTTCGATTACTTACCACAACAGATACAATGGCTCGAACACACTACTCAATGGACGATGGGTTTTGATCTCTTTGCACAACACCTACACAAGAAATCACAGCATTACTTCCCTAAAATGATTTTCAAACACCCAAATCTTCAAGAATAATTACCTACCACAGGCCAAGCAGGAATTACAGATCCCAAAACACAGAAATTTCATAGTTGAATGACGAGAAGGAATCAAAGAAAGTAGAAATAAAAGAAAACCTTTGGAAAACAAGTATTGAAGAAGAAGACGTTAGAAAAAAACTTGAAGAGATTGAAAAATAACCAAAATAATTAAAAAAAATTAATTTGCACAATCCCCACTACATCCAAACCACCTAGAATTTCAAAACCACCCAAACTCTTCCAACCAACCGAAACAAAAATAAACTCCCTCACTCACGTAAAGACTTGAACACAAGACCTTTAACATAACAACCCCCTTACCGATCAAACCAATAAGCTCATTTTGATAAAGTTTCACAGATAATTTTATATAAGCTCACTCCACAAGGGTCAGGCTTAGATCAGAAAAATAAAAAAATTTGGTAAAAAAGAAACTTAAACCCAAGATCTCTTATACACACCCAGAACACTGAACCACTAAAGCAGATAGATATTTATCTTAAATATTTATAGGAACAAAAATAAATTTATCAGGGTGTTACACGTTCCATCGCTATCATTTATCAATTAATAGCATATCAAGAAATTTACACTATTTGCATTTTAATCATTATTTTCTTACAAATCAATATTCATTAATTTACTACTTTAATGTCTCTTATAATTAAATTTAAGTGTCTTTATTTCACACTTCTATATTTTTATACTCTTGCAATTTAGCCTTCCTTTACATCAATTTTCATGACTCTTAACTTTACAATCATTCCAACTTAATCCTTTACAATTTAATAACACCCCTATAAATGTGTTTCAATATCACTTTATCATATTTTGTCGCTTATTTACTCTATCATGATTTAATATCACTTACTATACTCACTTTACTAATTTCATTTAGTTACTAATTAAATCATTTCTCACTTAATAATTTCTAACTCATGAATACTTATTTATATCTTTCTCTACACTTTCACATCTTATTTAATTAATCTCACGTTCTAATTTGTCCTGTGCATTTCACAATTGTTTCCTATTTCATTTATCATTTCTCATACATGTCAATTTACTCATTTTAATTCTTATAATATTTTTAAATATTATTTCTCTCCATCAATCCCACACTAATATTATTTTTAATTTATTTTGAATTCTCTACACTTAATTTACAATATGTTTCAATTTAATCCTTTGAAAAAATAAATAGAGTTTATACAAGTATTTACCTTTCTTTTGCTAAATTTCACTTCTTTACTTCTTTTATTTCTTATGTTTTTTTAATTATTCATAATTCAATATCATTTTACATAGGCAGTCTATTATACCAATTTCAATATATTTACTCACAAAAGTCAATTTTACTAATTACTTAACTTATTTTTATTTCATTTACAATTTCATCCACTAGCCACATCACTTAAAGTATTATACACTTAATTAAAATCACCTAATATCACTTGATCGTATTTTCATTCATCATGTTTTTCCTCTTAAAATTTTCAAGAAAATTATCAAGATTAGTAATAGTTATCAATTTTTTTAACATTAGTTAACTTTTCATCACAATCACATACCAAATCTTACTAATCATTCACTTTCCATTTTTCACTTATATAACTCATTGTAGACTTAAGAGAACTCATAAGATATGCAGAAAATTAACAATAATGCACTGAAATGCATAATCACAATATTGCACCGAAGTGCATAATCATAATATCGCACCGAAGTGCTAATCATATCTTATTAATTCTCATTTGTCTTTCATTTATTTCACTTCTTTTACTTACAAGGAATAAAACAACTCAAGTCTTGTTCTTTTTACAATTTTAACCCTTATCAACAAATAATTCAATATACTTACAGCTTTACTTTCATTTTCGCTTTTCTTTTAAATTAGTCCTCAAACTAAAGTTTAGACTTATGATTGGATACACGAGTCCACCACCCCGAGTTGTTCGGAAACGATGGCTATCAGAATAAGTTCACAACCCTCTGGGAATTGGGATCGCCTACAACCCTCTAGGAATTTGGGAGTTCTATATCTCTGATTTAAAAACTCAATGGTATGCCAACTATAACCAAACTCAGTCTAACTTAGCTAACGAGGTAAAAACCAATTTTCATAATTCATTTCATTTAATTTTCACATCATTCTCGTTTCATTTTTTTTCAAGTTAATCTTGGCGCTAAAATTTAGACTTAAGTTCGAATATGCGAATCTGCCACCATGAGTTGTTCGGCAACGGTGGCTATCAAAATAAGTCCACTACGCTTTGGGAATTAGGACTGCCCACGACCTTCTGGGAATTGGGGCTAATATTATCTAACTATTTAGTCTTTCTTCCCTTAACCCTTGGGAAATTGGGGAGTTCTAAATCTCTGATGTAAATATTTTATGGCATGCCAATTATATCAAATTTTCATAATCAATCTGATTTTCTTTCTCATATCAATTTCATTTCTACTATCATTTCCATTCTCATTTTAGTCTCAATTCATATTCAAATCATATACTTCATATAAAAAAAACTTATGCTTTCAACCAAATATAATCAAACATTTGCTTGTTCATCGTTAGAAATCATAATATTTCGAATCTCAAATTATAACCAAGAATTTGCTAATTTAATCATTTGAAAGCATATTTTTCATCTCAAAATATAATTGTATAAATATTAATTAAATCATTCAAAATCATACAAAACTCAAAAAATAAGATTAATATAACTAGTTATAGTAAAATAAATATCCAAAAGCATTACATAATGAAAACAAGTTATTAACACAAAGATTTAATTTTTTATAATTCCATTACTTCAATTTCTTTCTCTTTCATGTATCAAGTAATTCTTTTTTCATATTTTTTTTACATATCAAGTTTCTATACATTTCACTTCTCTTATTTCAATCACATAGTTTTCAAATTTTTACAATTTAGTCTTATATTCTTGTCGCTTCATCTCATGTGATATTTTTTTATTACCTTCACTTCTTCATTACTTTCTCAAGTCCAAACTCTATTTTTTTCTCATATCTATATTTCATGCGAATATTGCTAACATCATTATTTATTAAAAAATAATTTAAGTCCCATTTCTCCATCTCTTCTAATTTCAAATACACATTTCATTAATATATATATTTAATATATAACATGTATTTTTTTAGTCTCATTTTTAGCCTGAGAATCGAAAATCCTAGGCTCTGATACCACCAAATGTAACACCCCCACACCCGACCCAATCGCCAAGTCTAGGCATCAGGATGTCACATTCATATGTCATAAATTAGTCTCTTAGCTTTAATGAAAGCTTAGGGACTAATTAAAGCCTGTAAGTTGATGCTTGAGGGCCTAGATAGCAATTATCTAAAGGACCAACATGGTTAATAAACTATTGTTTATCATGAGATAGTGGAAGATGATATGTTTCCCACTAGTTTTAATATGATAATTAAAATGTATAAAAATTTAAAGCCATCATCATCCTTTCTCATTTAGGTAGTTTAAATTGAAGAAAGAAAAGAAGAAACCTATTTCAAATATTCAACATTTAACCATTCAAATAACTAAGGTAACCAAGCAATTTCTTTGAAAAATATATAGATTCTTGATCGTAGGTGTAACACCCTATACCCGGTTCGGTCACCCAAAGCAAGTTATAAGGTATTATAATTATAAAACATCAACTTATTAGCTACCTTATCATAAATAACCAAATAATTCATTCCATAATTCAATTACAATCATTTCCATGTTAATCAATCATATTCAAACCTAAATTGGACATGCAAAACATTTAAAACAAACTGGGAACAATTTTGGACTAAACTAAAACTTATATAAAAATTTAGGTAAAAAGTGAAAACAGGTGTCACATGGCTGTGTGACAAAGCCCAAATTGTGTGACCAAGCTGTGTAACAACTTGAGTCCATGTAACTTAGGGTCACATGGCTGTGTCACCAGGTCGTGTAACTCTCAGAAATAGTGTAGACAAATTTATACTGAAAATCAAATAGGCCACATGGTCATGTCTTGCAATCGTGTGGGACACACGACCCTGCGGCAGACTATGTGTACCCAAAGTACCTTCAAACATAAGCCAATTTACCTACAATTTCATAGACATCAAGCCATACATTTACCATCACATTAACCTATTCAAAGTGCACCAAAATATGCCAATTCACATTCAACCTATGTTCTTAACAAATATGCCTTCATTGGCACCACATTTCAACATAAACAACAACCATCCAAAGCAAGACATAATCAACATATTAACATTATTCAATCATCCAATAGTTTCCAGCTAACATATGCTATAATCAACCATTTATATCAAGCCTTCTAAAGCCAATTTATCACCAATTGAATTTCACCAATTAACCTATCATGTATGTACAAATTCAATAAACCAGCAATGCATTAAGTTTCGAGCACACCTATTCCATCAAATACCAAATCAACCAAATACCATTAAGGATTTAAATCAATACATATATCTCATAATTCAAATGGCACAAAATAGGACCAAATGATCATCAACATGCATAAACCAAAGCCTTATTTACATGCCACTTATAACCGGCCAAAATAAATCTATAACTACTGAAAGAGTTGACAGACAGTGTGATCTCCAAAAGCAACCTAATTGACAGCTACAAATTTGGTTCTAAATTGGGAGAAATGTCTCTTCATGGTAAATGATGGGATTGTTCTTGGTCATCGGATTTCTAAGAAGGGGTCAGAGGTTGATCGTACTAAGATTGAAGTTATTAAGAAATTGCCACCTCCATATTTCATTTGAGGAATTCGAAACTTCCTTGGGAATGCCAGATTTTACCAACAATTCATCAAGGATTTCTCTCACATCTCAAAACTGTTAAGTCATCTCCTAAAAAAAGATGTCTCATTCACATTCGATGAAAAGTGCATTCAAGCATTCAACACCCTGAAGGAAAGGCTAATCACTGCCTCGATCATTATTAGCCTTAATTGGGTAAAGTCGTTTGTGATTATGTGGGAGACTAGTGATTATGTAGTGGGAGTAATTTAGGGTTAGAAGAAAGAAAAGGTTTTCCACGCAATTCACTACGCTAGCAAGATATTGAATTCTGCCCAATGTAATTACACTACTACTAAGAAAGAAATGTTAGATGTGGTGTTCGCATGTGAGAAGCTCCGGCCATACTTGATGGAAAATCAAGTGTATGTACATAGGGATCATTTGACATTGAAGTATGTGATGAAGAAGAAGGAAACAAAGTCTCAGTTAATGAGGTGGTCATTTTTTCTTCAAGAATTTGATCGGTAGATTTTAGATAGGAAAAGGAAAGAGAATTAGGTTACAGATCACTTATCTCGGTTGGAGTTTGAGAATGACCAATATGGGAATTGAGACATAAATAAGACTTTTATGGATGAGTAATTATTCCGTGTGTAGTGTTGTATGTGAGAGATAAGATACCATCCATACCTTGGTATGATGACATTGTTAATTAAATAGTGCGAGGTGTTTTTCCCATTGAAGCATCGAGTCAACAAAAGTCAACAAAAGAAAAAAAGTTCATGATGCTAAAGACTGCATTTTGGAGGAGCCATACACTTTTCAATAGTGTACTGATTAGCTTATTCAAAAGTGTGTGGCCGAGGAGGAAATGGAAGATATTCTTGCAAGGTGTCATGCTTCACCTTATAGAGGTCTTTATAAACTCTTTCATGTCTGGATTATCAGAATCAGAAGTATATTCACCATTTTGTTTGATAAGGAGAAGCCTTGTGTTAGGGAAATCTCAACTGTAATTCCCATGTCATTGACATTTGAAGCACTCAATCTCACGAGTTCTCCTCGTGTTGGAACCACTCGAATTGGGTTGCTTAGAAGATACTTGGATTTTCGTAGGAGCCCCACTTTTCTAATATGTTTTCTTGTATCACCACTTTTAAAAAAATTATTAGCAGTAAAAGGTTGTTTTGAATTCTTAAAGGTAGAATTAGAACTTCTGCCTCTATAATATTGTGAAGTGGAGAACGAACGAGGGACCTTGTTCTTTCAATTGTTGTTCAATCTCATTAGCCTTGTAAACTGCCTCATCGAGATCTATATAAGTCTGTAATCGTAAAGTGTTGGCTATAGGCTTGTTCAAATCATCAACAAAATGTATCATAATGGTTTCATCATCCTTATCAACATTCGCTCATTGTATGAGCATTTTTATCTCCTTGAAATACTCATTAACTGACCGACTGCCTTGAACAACGCGTCGAAGTTTCATTTGGACATTATTGTAGTAATGAGAAGGAACAAAATGCTTTCGCATCACTTGTTTCAACTCATCCCATGTTTCAATTTCCCTTTCTTGGTTTCTTTAACAACTAATTCCAAGTTAAGTCCACCAACTCAATGCATAATTCAAAAATTCAAGGGTTGCCAATAGGACTTTTTCATCTTCCAGGTATTTATAATAACAAAACATAAGTTCAATTTTTTATTCCCATTCACAATATTTCTTAGGATCATTTCCCCCCCAAAATTATGGAATTGAGAACTTTGGTTTAGCCAAAGAAGGTTGCTCATGATAATTATTAACCAAAGTTTCATCATCTTCACGAGGTGAACGCTTAGCATTATTTCCACGAACACAAGGCTGTTCAACACCATCATCATTGCCCAAATGATCAGTCAAATGTTTAACTTGAGCATCCAAGCAATTCAAGGTATTGCTAATTTTCTGAATTATAGCATCTCGTTGTCTGTCTTTGGCCTCTCAGTCATCTAGATCTTGCTGTATCTTGCCAATCAAGTGTTTGAACTTATCATGGACCTCATAGAGTCGTTTTTCAATTTCATTGTGAAACCAACAAGGTTCTCAGTGGTAACCAGTGGATTTTCACTTGGATTATCACTCCCTTTGTTATTGCGAGTATCATGAGTCATTATGATAGCCTAGAAAAAAAGCACAACACTTAAAAGAAAAATTTAAGCAAACCTCACAGTTATACACTCAGAAAAAAAATTCTCAACGAGATAAGAATTAATCTTGTGAGTCTTTTAAAAGTGTCTATATCAATCAATCAGAAGGTATTAGAATCAAACTAACAAAGCAAACCTAGTAGCACTATGAGTCCAAAATTGGCTAGACACCAAAGAATTGTGTTGCATGGAGGAAGAAATGTGCAGCATGCTTTAACATACTAACACAAGAAACAATAAAGTGTTAGAATATGTAAATGAACAATAAAAATAAAAAACAAATGAAAACCTAAGGCTAAGAGCAAATGAAAATCCCAGAAACATGAAAATCCGAAAAATTGATAAGCAACTTGACAAACTTTGTTTGAGGTGTTCTTGATTTCCAAAAATTGCAAAATTTAAACAGGAGCCTCCTAAAATAATGTATATTTGATCTTGAAATTTTCGGCACAAAATTCAAACCACATATTATTTTTCTATTTTTTCACTTTTTCGATCTCTTTTTTTGTGGGAAAGAATTTTTAATATTCTAAAAGAGTGTCAAGAATCACTATGTAAAAGTTTAGATCGTTTTAAAAATGTTTACCCACTATAAAATATTTTTTCTTAAAAACTTTTTGGGTAAAAAACTGTTTTGAGGCTGTTTGTTGGAAATTAATTTTTGAGAACATAAAGAACACCTAAAATGGACAATAATTTGATACCAAATAATAAATAATGAGGTAGATGATTGTGGAAGAGGATCATAAAGTTTTTCTAAGTCGCGGATTTGACTTAGGGCTCTAGACATTAAGAGAAAAAACTTGAATTTTGGCACAACCTGAAACGCAATCGAATCCAAGTCAAATAAAACAATTAAAATAAATAACTAAGATAAATCAAATATTAGAATAATAAAGAAGGAAATAAAGAATATAGATGGAAAAGATAGAACATGGCGTGTAGAAGACCTAAGGAGCCTTGGAAACAAGAAAAATTCAGAACCCCCTTCAAGCGGCTCTAATTTCCCCTCCAAGAAAGAAAACTTGGCAAGAAAAAGTTTGAAGATGATCCCCACAATCTGAAAAGATTGTTAAAACTCTTTTAAAAGAAAAAATAAGAAAATTACTTGAATAGAAAACTCAAAGAAAAATTTATAAACACGAAGTGAATAATAATGAATTGATTTTCTGTGTACAATGCAAATGCCTTTATATAGGCTAGGTAAATAAATCTAAATAAATCTCTTAAGTATACTAGAACTCCAATTAACCTAAACAAGAAGTAGTTTTAAACTAAACTTTCTTGTTGACATGAGACTCCTAAATAACTTCAAATACTTAATAATTGTCAAAATTTTGAAATAATAAAATAATAAGAGTTGATAAATACAATATTGGGCTCATATATAATAAAAATTAAGCCTAAAACCCGAACCCAATATGAAACTTCTAAGCTTGTGGGATTGATTAGGGTCCTTGAAATGAAACGTCTGAACTTGTTAACATTTTCCACATGGGCTTGTCATCATAAATTGAGAGTTTAGGTCCACAAACAAAATTAATCCCTTCTAATTCATCCTTGCTCCAAAATCCATTGTCTTGAAGTTTCAACTCTTCTTCTCGAATATTTTATGATAAAGTCTTAAACAAATAAGTTGAGTTTTGACTTTAGCTACTTGGGTTTGGATCTCGTGATTAGTCCTTGAGGGAAACTAAGTCCTCTATTATGGTCTTTGAATTGGACTAAGTTGCCAGTATCAGAATTAATATTGACTTTCAAGATTTATCAAAATTATCAAGATTTTCGAGAAAAATTGTAAAATATTAATAATCAATTCGAAAGATTTTTAAGAAAGATATTATTCAAAAATTCTAAGGTTCTACGTAATTAAAATTAGAATGTTTCCCTATCTTTGATGGAATTTCGAAGATTATCGATGGTAGATTCGACGATTGAAGAAGAGACAGGTTCAAACAAGAATTGATCTTGATTCAGGTTTTCAAGAAATCAATTTTCAGTAAAAGAATGTAAAATTTTTATGAAAAGGGAAAGGGAAAATAAAAGGAGATGAGGATTTTAAAGGGGAAGAAAAAGAGTTCAATTTTGGGTTGAAAAGGAATTAAAATCAATGTATGATTAGAAAAAGTTATTAAATACTTAGAGTTTCAAATTTGAGGGACTGATTGGGAAAATAGCCCTTCTTATTGTCCAAAATAAGTAAATAGGAAGGTGAGAGGCGTGATTTGAACCTGTGGACAAGGGGGAATAGAAATGCCTTACTTATCACATTTAACATATAAACAAGCTTGATTTTTGTTCCTTAGTTGCTAAAGAAAATGGGAGAGATGGGGTTTGATTCCATCAAGAATAAGCTCTTATCCATCAAGACTAAGGCTCGTTTCTTGATGATTCATTCCATCTAACCCTCTATATTTTGGGGTGTTACATTTTGAGAGTCGATGATTGGTTTATTCTAATACCAACAATGAGTTAAAAGATGACTTTAATGTTGATATACTCAAATGAGTGTCCCGTTAGAATTGTATATTAGAAGCGGTACTCAAATTAATTACTTCATATAAGTGCTTAACTTGGATGTATTTGCACTTTTCGTTCTCACCGAGCTTTAGCTTGTAAGTTTGTTGTTGCATAAAGATTACAAATAGTTTCTACTATATTTATTTAGTTGAGCATTTCTACTATGTTAATCTCAGAAACTTTAATTTTCTAAGTTTTTAGAAAGCCATGAGAAAAAGATGATATTTATAGAAAAAATAACAAAAGCAGATACATCTTGTTATAATATTTTATATAAAAAAAAGGCAAGAGTGCTCTCTCTAGTGATTCAGAGAAACAATTTTGTAACTGTAGTTGGGTTGAGGGTGAGTGGTGACTTTGATAGGGGAGTATGATGAAGGATGAGATTTCCTTTCTTGAGGAAAAACTTGTTCAACTATTAGTGAAGAGTTCGCCGGAGGTCCCGATTGGAAATATATCATTAATATGTTCTGTTTGGACAAAAAAGTCTTATAATCCTGACAATTTCAGGGCACAATTAAAAAGCATTTAGAAGATGATGAGGAAATTTGAAATTAAAGTGGTAGGTCAAAATCTCTTCTTGATTTTGTTTGATAGTGAATAGGATTTGGAAGGGACAATAGAGGGTAGACCATGGTTTTTCGGTGGCAACTTATTTTTGATAGGTTAACGAAACCTATTAATAGATATCAGATTTGCTTGGTTTGATATCCTTTTTGGCTTAAGATTGGTCATTACCTCCCAGAATGTGATAAAAAGAAACTTATGCATGCTATTGGGTCGATCTTTGAGGGTGATACGATTGGAAATACAAGGAGATTTCTATTGCCTAAAGACACAAATTGATGCATAGAAACCTTTGAGGAGAGCCATTTTTATTTCAACGGAAGTAGGGGAAAAAGTTTAGGTCACTTTAAAATATAAAAACCTTCCAATATTTTGTTTTTGCTATGGTAAAATGGGGCATGAAATAACATATTGTAAGGAAATTTCAACCAAAGATAAAGAGAATGCAGTTGATGAATTTTCTCATTTTATACCGCTAAGGGTAGAATAGTCACTCATAAGAAAGGAATGTTTACATTTTGGGTCCTCTTTGAAACAAACACTATAGCTGTGAAACTATACGGGGAGGAAAAATGACGAGACCAGTGTAATTAAGAATCCTTCTATAACATCCCAAAATTGGGCCTAGTCAGAATAGTGGTTTTGGGACCACAAATCCGATGTCAAAATATTTATTTTATGATTATTATGAGGCCTAGAATATGAAAGTAAGCATGTGTTAAATTTTCATGAAGTAATTCTTAGTGTAAGGCATCCAATTGGAAATTAGAGACCAAATTGAATAAATTACAGAACTTGGATTCTAGAAGAAATTTGCATGAAATTGCTTTAGATTATTAATTATAAGGTCTTAGAGAGTAACTTTCCCAATTTCTAAGATTTTGGACAAAAATGGGTATGCATGGAAAATTTTAGAAGTTTAATATGGAAGGGAATTTTGGTCATTTGGCAATAAAATCAATAAAAAGGGAAAATGAAAGCAAAAAAATCAGCCATTCTTCTCCCTCTTGCTGCTGAAATTCCAAGGGACACTATAGCTAGGGTTTCTTCACTTTCCAAGCTCAATAGTAAGTAACTTCTAGCCCCGTTTTTAATGTTCTTTGTATTTTTTAGATCTTTGTAACATGTTCTCTCCATTTCTACCCATATTTTAACATAGAGTTCATGTATGCAAAATGAACCATGTGTGACATGTTTTTTCTTTGATTATTTATGGGGGGATATGAAAGTTAGATGTGTGTTAAACATCTTTTCCTAAGTGATTTTCATGAAAAACCCCTAAAAGGACCTTTTTGCAAAAGGTACAAAATATGTGGTAGAAATGTGAAATAGAGTAAAAGGTGGGCTAGTATGAGTTTATAATACATTCGGCTAGGCTTGGGTAACCAATGAATTGCATGTATTTCATTTTACGAGCCTAGGGACTAAGTTCTAAAATTTTGAAATGTTAGGGGCAAAATGTCCATTTTTCCTGAGTTGAATTTTAGGGCCGAAATAAATAACATGAGGTATTAATAATTTATTTTTACTAATATAGACCCCGAGGAACCAATTTCGGAGATCGATCATGGAAAACGAAAGGTTTTAGAATAACTAAAATACGAAACCTAAGCAATTACCAAGTATGTTCGTGTAACTCGAATGTAAACTATCTTTAAAATACATTAAAGATGTATGTACATGTATGAATTATAATAGTAATATTTATTGTATGACAACTCATGAAATATTAATGTTATGATGAAATGTCCTGGTTGAATAAAAAGGGATGTCTCATGGATTACTCGAAAATGAAATAATGGTATAAAGGATCTATCCCGGACTGGTAATTCGGATAGGATCTGAATTTAGTGTGGACTGATAATTTAGACCTGAACTCGTAGGAGTATATTTCATTGTAAGGGATTTAGCTTGGACTAGTAATCCCGACATTACTCTGTGAGTTACATTGTGGAGGATTTAGCCTGGACTGGTAATCCCGTCATAAAAGTGAGGTTCACGGGAGTGCATATTTAAAGGATCACGTGCATGACTTGATGGTAAATGAGATATCCATTGAGTTTCCAAGAAATTAGACGGGATTAAAATGTTAAATGAGAATAGACATGTTTGAATTGATAAGCTCATCTATGAAGGATGTTACATTGTACTGGTATGAGACTAACTTGATGGTTGAGTACATGTGATAGGAAATTTTACTATGAATGTTTGGCCTGAATGTCTTGTATGATTTCATGCTAAATACCCGGTAAGTTTACTTTCCCGTTATTTGGACTTACTAAGCATGTTAATGCTTACCCCCTCTCCTTTCCTTGTTTTACAGAGCTTGTGGACTTGTGAAGATTGGAAGGCAATTGGAGTATTGTCAACACTATCAACTTATTTTGCTTTGGTATATAGATACTTTATTTTTTTCAATGGCATGTATAGGTTTTGGTTATTTTGTGATATATGTCATTGGTTGGCCTATGTAAAGGCTTAAATATTAAACTTATTCTTTTTGTATATGGCCATAAGACATGGCTCATTTTGATGTAGGTTATGACCTACTAACTGTGCTTGTTTGTGGTTAAATGTTCTTGTGATGATTAAATGTAGTATATTATAAATAGATATATGAAATGTGGCCAAATCACTTGGGATGGTTAGGTCATAATTGGCAATAAGTTATAACAATGGGCCAAGTCTAAATGTTTTTTTGAATGAGATGTAAATCCTAAATACAAAGAGGATAAATTAGCATGTACATAACCGATGAGATGAGGTTAACATGCAATAGACCATTTATGGTAGTACTTGGGCATATTTAGGCCATGTTAAACATCATTGAAGTTCACGAATATAAGTGGTTATTGAGGGTGACCATTGACTTAGATTTGTAGCCTCCAAAAAGGTCCACACAAATAGACACACGGGCATGTGTCTAGGCCCTGTGTGACACATGGTCAGCCCCATGGGTGTGTGGTACGGCTGTGTGTCCCCTGCACCTAAAATTTTAGGTCAGACTGCATGGTAGTAAACACACGGGTAGAGACACGACCATGTGTCTCAATCGTGTGGAGGACACGGCCTAGCACACGCGTGTGTGTCCTGGCTGTGTGTCCCTAAATGCATGTTGACGTCATAAACAGAATGCTCGAGTTTTTGGGCACGGGTGACAACACTGGCATGTCTAGGCATTATGAAGTACACTGGCCATGGACACGGGCGTGTGCTCAGCCGTGTGAAAACCCCTGTAGGTTTGAAACGAGAAATAAATTCAATTAATTCCACAGGGTAAATGACACGGGCATGTCCCAAAGCACACGGGCATGTGCATTGCCTCCTCACGGGCATGTAAGGTTTAACCTAAAAAATTTTCCAAAAACTTTCTTAAGTTCTCGGTTTAGTCTCGGATCATTCTCAATGTATGTTTTGGGCCTCGTAGGTCCATAATAGGGATATTATGAATATGATTGATTGGTTTTAATTTGGAATGAAATTTTATAGCCTGAATTCTTTTGAAAATGTCATGTTCATGCACAATAATGCTTATACCTTGTCCCGGTCTTAGGTACAGGTAAGGATTCTTACATTTAGTGATATCAGAGATACAATTTAGCCGGTTCTAGGTCTAACGTAGCATATGTCGAGTATATCTATACATGCCATTATACAAGTTATGATAGTGTGACATCTCCTAACCATTTTTAATTGTATGTGACTATAGTAAATGTCTTCCAATCAAGCTCAAGATGAGTCTGAGGGAGCCGAGAGCCATGCTTCAGCTTTCGTTCAACGAGCCACTACTAGTAGTAGTAGAATGCCTGTGTCTGAAGGTCGAGAAGAGGAAAGAACTGCCTTCTTTGAGTTGATGGATGAATGGTTTGGGGATTATCTGAGAAACCGCCCCAATATACCTCGACCTCCTCCACCCCTTACTTGACCTGAAGGAGAAGTGCCACAAGGTGTGGTACCCGTGAGAATTGGTAAGGCCCCTGTGGACAAACTTAGGAAATATAGAGCCGAAGAGTTTAGGGCCACAATTGATGATGATCCGAAACGTGCCAAATTTTGGCTTGAGAATACCATTAGAGTTCTCGACGAACTGTCATGTACTCTTGAAGAAAGTTTGAAATGTGCGGTGTCGCTATTGAAGAACACTGCATACCATTGGTGGGAGACAGGATCCTCAATAGCACCGAGAGAGAGTATCACATGGGAATTCTTCCAAGCAGAATTTAGGAAGAAGTATATCAGCCAAAAGTTCTTGGACTAGAAGCAAAATGAGTTCATGGAACTCAAACAAGGAAACAGAACCGTGTCAGAATACAAAAGAGAGTTCGTGAGACTAAGTCAGTATGCAAGTGAGTGGGTCCAATTAGAGGTGAAAATGTGTAATCGCTTCGAAAAAGGTCTGAATGAAAAAATCAAACTGTTAGTTGGGATTCTTGAAATAAGAGAGTTAGCTACGTTAGCTGATCGAGCCAAGAAGGCTGAGGAACTGAATAATCAAAGAAAGCAAGCAAAGAGAGAAGCTAGAGCTTCGAGCAAGAGATCTAGCGGCAGAACGCATTCTTTTCCACGAAGAAATTGAAGAGTCAACAAGAATGCTCCCTGCATCGGTGGGATATTAGGGCAAAATGAGAAGCTTTAAACGGCACAACCCAAAGTCTTCATCCCCTAAGGTTACTAGTGTGGAGAATGTAAATAATCAAAAGTCAAGATGTAAAACCTACAACAAGTTTCATTTCGGGGAATGCTGAATGAAGAGTGGGGCATGTTTTAGATGTTGTTGAACGAGCCAATAAAGAGCTGGATTTAGTCCCAAAGTCTAATGTTCCTAATCCTCGAGGTAGACCACCACAACATCCTGGAAGTACAAGTGGTAGTCGAACTGCTACCAAGGATACGACTGCAAAATCAGAGGCTCGAGCCCCCGCAAGGACTTATACGATACGAGTTAGAAAGGAAGCTTCAACTCCCGATGTCATTATGGGTACATTTTCTCGTCATAATAGTAATGTTATTGCCTTAATTAATCCGGGATCAACCCATTCCTACATATGCATGAAATTGGTGTCTAGCATGAACATGTTTGTGGAATCAATGGAATTTGTAATTAAGGTGTTGAACCCTCTAGGCAAGTCGGTATTAGTAGATAAAGTTTGTAAGAATTTCCCTTTGACAATTCAAAGGCATTGTTTTCCGGAAAACCTTATGCTTTCGCCATTTGACGAATTTGATGTAATACTTGGTATGGATTGGTTGACCGTCCATGATGTGATAGTAAACTGCAGTAGCAAGTACATGGAATTAAAATGTTCAGATGGTGACATTCTACGGGTTGATTCGAATGAGTTGAATACATCGCCGGCTATGATTACTTCAATGATGGCTCAAAGGTATATAAGGAAAGGATGTGAAGCTTACCTTGCATTCATATTGAATACTAAAGAATCTGAATTGAAGATTGAATCGGTACCGATAGCCTGTGAATATCTGAACGTGTTTCCAGAAGAGTTACCAGGGTTGCCTCCTATTAGAAAGGTGGAATTCGGTATTGAGCTAGTATCGAGAACGATGCCTATTTCTATTACTCCGTACAAAATGGCCCCAACTGAGTTGAAGGAGTTAAAATCACAGTTGTAAGAATTGACTGACAAAGGTTTTGCAAAACCGAGCTCTTCACCTTGGGGTGCTTCTGTTTTATTCGTGAAAAAGAAAGATGGATCGATGAGGTTGTGCATAGTCTACCGGCAACTCAATAAGGTGACTATTAAGAATAAGTATCCCTTGCTAAGGATTGACGACTTGTTTAATTAGTTGAGGGGAGCCACCATATTTTTGAAAATAGATTTGAGATCTGGCTACTACCAGGTACGAGTTAAGGAGGCAGATGTGCCTAAGACTGCCTTCAGGACGAGGTATGCCACTATGAGTTCCTCGTCAAGCCTTTTGGTCTAACAAGTGCCCCAGCTGTGTTTATAGATTTAATGAATCGTGTATTCCGGCTGTACTTGGACAAGTTTGTAGTAGTATTCATAGATGATATTTTGATCTATTCTCGGAATGAGTCTGAACATGCTGAACATTTGAGGACTATTTTACAGACTTTACGGGATAGGAAATTCTATGCAAAGTTTAGCAAGAGCGAGTTTTGGCTTCAAGAAGTTGGATTTCTCGATCATATTGTGTCGGGTGATGGCATCCAAGTTGATTCGAATAAAATTTCTTCTATTGTCGAGTGGAAGCTGCCAAAGAGCGTAACAGAGGTTAGAAGCTTTTTGGGTTTAGCCAGTTATTACCAACGCTTTGTGAAAGAATTTTTAATGATTGCAACTCCCTTGATGAGGTTACTGCAAAAAGATGTTAAGTTTGAATGGTCGGAAAAATGTCAGCAAAGTTTTGATAAATTGAAGACATTACTGGCAGAAGCTCTAGTTTTAGTACAACCCGAATCGGGAAAAGAATTTGCGATTTACAGTGATGAGTCCTTAAATGGACTGGGTTATGTGCTTATGCAAGAGGGTAAAGTGATAGCTATGCATCGAGGAAATTGAAACCACACGAGAAAAATTATCCGACTCATGACTTAGAGCTAGCTATTATTGTATTTGCCTTAAAATTTTGGAGACACTATTTGTATGGTGAAACTTACCATGTATTCATCGATCACAAGAGTCTGAAATACTTGATGACTCAAAAGGAATTGAATCTGAGACAGCGAAGGTGGCTAGAGTTGATTGAGGATTATGAGCCTGTGATCGATTACCATTCTGGTAAGGCGAATGTAGTTACCGACATGTTGAGCAGAAAGTCCTTGTCTGCTCTGAGGGTTAGGAACACGCATTTGGCGTTATCTGATGATGGTTTGGTTTTAGTGGAGTTGAGGGCCAGACCGATATTTCTCCAAAAGGTTTGCGCAGCTCAGATCAATTATAGCGACTTGCAAGTCAAAAGAGCACGATGTGAAAGGGGAGTTGAATCAAATCTTCAGATTGATTCTAATGGTTGTTTAATGTTTTGAGATAGGGTTTGTGTACCCAAAGATGATGAGCTTATTTAGAAAATTTTGCAAGAGGTACATGATAGTCGTCTGCCAATTCGCCCAGGAAGTACCAAAATGTACAATGATTTGAAGAAAATGTACTGGTGGAATGGTATGGAAAGAGACATATTTAAATTTGTGTCGAAATACTTGATATGTCAGTAAGTCAAGGCTGAACACCAAGTGCCTTCAAGTTTATTACAACCTGTAATGGTTCCTGAATGGAAATGAGATAGGATCACCATTGACTTCGTGACTGAACTACCGTTAACCTCGAAAAAGAAAGATGTTGTTTGGGTTGTAGTGGATAGACTAACGAAGTTGGCTCACTTTATTCCTGTATGGACAGATTATTCTCTTGATAGATTGGCCGACTTATACATATCCAAGATTGTGAGATTACACGGGTTACCGTTGTCGATCATTTCAGATAAAGACCCGAGATTCACTTCAAGATTTTGGAAGAAACAACAAGAAGCCTTGGGTACAAAGTTGAGCTTTAGTACGGCGTTCCACCTACAGACCAATGGTCAGTCTGAGTAGACGATTCAGACCCTTGAGGATATGTTACGATGTTGCGTCCTTGAATTTCAGGGTAGTTGGGAAAAATATTTGCCATTGGTGGAGTTCGCCTACAACAACAGTTTCCAAACGAGTTTAAAGATGGCACCTTATGAGGCATTATACGGCCGGAAGTGTCAAACTCCATTATATTGGACGGAACTCAAGGAACACCAGATTCACGGGGTTGACTTGATCAAGAAAACTGAAGAAAAGGTTAAAGTGATTCGCAATTGTTTGAAAGCGGCATCGGATAGGAAAAAGTCATATACCGATTTAAAAAGGAAAGAGATTGAGTTTCAAGTCAGAGATAAAGTATTCTTGAAAGCGTCTATCTGGAAAAAGGTTGAGATTTGTCCGAAAAGGCAAATTGAGCCCGCAGTTTATTAGACCATACGAGATTACTGAATGATTTGGGCCTTTAGCCAACCGGTTAGCCTTACCATCCGAAATGGAAAAGATTCACGATGTTTTCCATGTGTCCATGTTACGTAGACATAGATCAGACCCCTCACATGTGATTTCACCAACGGAAGTTGACATTAGACCGAACATGACCTATGGTGAAGAACTGGTCAAAATTTTGGCTCGAGAAGTCAAACAATTAAGGAAAAAGAATATATCCTTGGTAAAAGTTCTATGGCACAGACACGGAGTGGAAGAAGCCATATGAGAACCTGAAGAAACCATGAAAATTCAATATTCGAACCTGTTTACTGGTAAGACTTTCGAGGATGAAAGTCCCTAAGGGGGAGAAATGTAACATCCCAAAATTGGGCCTAGTCGGAACAGTGGTTTTGGGATCACAAATCCGTTGTCAAAATATTTATTTTATGATTATTATGAGGCCTAGAATATGAAAGTAAGCATGTGTTCTTTGTATTTTTTAGATCTTTGTAATATGTTCTTTCCATTTCTACCCATATTTTAACCCAGAGTTCATGTATGCAAAATGAACCATGTGTGACATGTTTTTTCTTTGATGATTTATGGGGGGATATGAAAGTTAGATGTGTGTTAAACATCTTTTCCTAAGTGATTTTCATGAAAAACCCATAAAAGGACCTTTTTGCAAAAGGTACAAAATATGTGGTAGAAATGTGAAATAGAGTAAAACGTGGGCTAGTATGAGTTTATAATACATTCGGCTAGGCTTGGGTAACCAAGGAATTGCATGTATTTCATTTTGCCTGAGTGTGAATTTTAGGGCTGAAATAAATAACATGAGGTATTAATAATTTATTTTACTAATATAGACCCTAAGGAACCAATTTCGGAGATCGATCGTGGAAAACGAAAGGTTTTAGAATAACTGAAATACGAAACCTAAGCAATTACCAAGTATGTTCGTGTAACTCGAATGTAAACTATCTTTAAAATACATTAAAGATGTACGTTTATGAATTATAATAGTAATATTTATTGTATGACAACTTATGAAATATTAATGTTATGATGAAATGTCCCGGGTGAATAAAAAGGGATGTCTCATGGATTACTCGAAAACGAAATAATGGTACAAAAGATCTAGCCCGGACTGTGATCTTATAGTGATCTAGCAACCCAAGGAATATGTGTGCTTTGACGGATTTAGCCCGGACGTGTAATCCGAATAGGATCTGAATTTAGCCTGGACTGGAAATTCAGACCTGAACTCATAGGAGTATATGTCATTGTAAGCGATTTAGCCTGGACTAGTAATCCCGACATTACTCTGTAAGTTACATTGTGGGGGATTTAGCTTGGTTTGGTAATCTCGCCATAAAAGTGAGGTACACAGGAGTGCGTATTTAAAGGATATCCATCGAGATTTGATGGTAAACGAGATATCCATCGAGATTCCAAGAAATTTGATGGGATTAAAATGTTAAATGGAATAGACATGTTTGATTGATGAGCTCATCTATGAAGATGTA